>NW_017731695.1:1044706-1047490 GCF_001890085.2 Hipposideros armiger
ACACCAACTCCTGAAAATCATTGACTGTAACTCCTGTAGATCATTTGAAGGAGACTTTGATTCCCAGCGTTTCCAGCCGGTCTCCTGAGGGCACAGGAAGTCCCAGGCAAAGAAATGCAGATAAGTTAAGGCTCTGAAGTAGTAATAAGGCCTGAGGGCATATGTACTGCACTGGTGGTATACATTTCCCAAGTGTTATACGTTTAGGATGTTGACTTTTACATTAAAAATAATAGTCCAATTGAACAAAAGTTTAATTTATTATTAATGTTTTTGTTATGTGGTGTTTAGTGTTATTTACTCAAGAGTGTGTCCTGAAGTGGAATTTCTTGGCCAAAGAATATTTTAAAACTTGTAATGGTTAGGACAGTGGTTAAGTTGCTACAAGTTAACTACAAAAATATAGTGACTCAACCAAGAAGGAAGTTTACTTCTCTTTCATACAACAGACCAGGGGTAAGTGGTCTAGGGTCTGAGGGGGGACTCTGACATGTCCACACCAACTGCCACCTCTGTCCTGGGTGGCTGCCCTGGCCCTCATCATCTCCCTAGCCCACTAGGGAGAAAATGTCAAGAGGGCACATGTGCCTTCCTTAGGAGGACATGATCCAGAAGTGGCACCCAGTTTTCTCCTCACATCTCATTGGCAGAACTTAATCACATGGTCACATGTTAAGCTGCAAGAAGATTGTGTTTCTAGCTTGGCTATGTGCCTAATTAGACCTCAGGGGTTTGTTTTAAAGACAGGGATTATAATTATTAGTGGGCAACAATGTTCTCTGCCAGAAAACTCATGTCAAATTATTTTCCAGAACGAGTTGTGCTGAAGCTTAGTTTCACCAAAATTGCATGGTCATGATGCCAGTTTAACAAATGTTTACTAAGGACCCTTACTTGTGTAAAACTTCCAGGCAGCATGGGATATTGATGTGGAAGATGTGCGAGACAGTTGTGTACACAGGAAATAGCTAGAGACAGGGAATAACTGAAGTGTTGAATTGTGTGGTTCTGACCCGGCATGTCATGAAAAGGACTGGTGAAAGTTTGAGCATGCAGGAGTTTCCCTGCAGGAAGTGACTTCAGGTGGAGTTTGCAGATAATGTCGCTCATCAGCTCTTGATTGTCTCTGCTCATAGGGCCAGGGGTCACTAAAGGAAATCTTCACCCAAACTTCCATGCCATGCTAGCTCTTTAATTTGTTACTATATCTTTGCACTGCCAACACGCAACAAAATGGTAGGGTCTTGAAATGTGCTTTCTTTTCTGGATCTGTAGTGTAGAATCACGTGGAATAAAGAAATCAGAGGGAAGGCAGGAAAAGAACTCATGTGTGCCAGAGGAGTTGAAGGCTATTTATAGGTTCAGGGAAGGTAGGTCTTCCACCATGCCTCACGGCAACGCTTGTGGGCAGTGAGGTCTCTAAAGATCTATTCATTGGCCCAGTTACTAAATATCTTTAACCAGCAAATATTCCCCCTGGGTCCTTTTCCTTCTTGTTCCATGAGTTGGAGAAGGGAAGGAACTAGTATAGCATAATAGTTGGGTGAACGGCTGGAATGAAATAATACCATTGGTGGTGAAAGACAATACACAGCAGAGTTTCTGACTATTAAAAAAAAACTTTGTCAAAATTGGGAAAAAGAAGATATTAATTTTTTGTCCCAACTTTCCTAGGAGATCCATCTCTTTGCCATTTTCTACCAGTATTCTTATGGTGGTACACACCCTCTCCTCTCCAAAATGTGTCCTATTTGGCAGTATCTCATGTTCTCTGTCTCTTCTCACTTTCTTATCCCTACTGTGAATGATGTGTTCCACTTTCTTATTTACATTTTCTGGACTCTAAGCCTCCCCTCTCTCTATTCCTTCATCCCTCTATCCCCCTCCATTCCTCCAACTATCCTGTCATCAAGTCCTTCCTTCCTTCCTTCCTTCCTTCCTTCCTTCCTTCCTTCCTTCCTTCCTTCCTTGCTTCCTTCCTTCCTCCCTCCCTTCCATCTATCATCCATCTATCCATTCATCCATCTATCATTCATCCACCAACCACTCAGGTAAGCAAATTTAAACTATAGTGTTAATGGCTTTAAACATCTTAACATTAAACCTTCTCCAGTTGAGGAAATTTCTGGCATGATAACAAGCAAATGGAATGGATATTTGGGGAGGAACATGTGGTGAATTTAGCTATCTCTTATTCTCTGCTTAATCATAGAGCTAGTTAGCTTAAATGTGTTATGTCAGGATAAAAGCAAATTTGAAGATGATTCTACTCAGTTCACAGTCATCTCTGTTTAATTTCTGTCATTACAGAATGTGAAATAAACCTATAGCTGTGGCCACAAAGGCCTTATTGCTGGGAAGGCCCAGCTTGTAGCAGGTGAGGAGGCCTCTGCAAGGCACCTGCTCTGGGTTTCATTGCTGACCTCCTTGGAGGGTTTCCATGGTGGAGCTCCTTCTGTGGTCAGGGCGCTGGGATTGTGGGTACTATCTGCCCCCTCATCGCTTTCACTCTGATTAGCTACATTCAGAAGAACTTTTAACAGCCTTTCACAAACACAGGTCAGCGTGGGAAAACCAGTTCCTTTGTATGGGTCTGATTTAATCTCTTTGTGTAGAGGCTGATCTTGGGTAAAAATACACTCCCTCTCATGTCAAACATGTAGGACATGTCAACCTACAGCCACTCCTGATGCATCTTGGGTTTTCTCACTGGGGGCCCTCAGCATCTTGGGAGAGACAGCTAAGAGGTGTCTGGCTGGCTTAGACCCTGATGCATCAGTCACT
>NW_017731695.1:1047595-1064861 GCF_001890085.2 Hipposideros armiger
TCTCTCTCTCTCTCTCTCTCTCTCTCTCTCTCTCTCTCTCTCTCTCTCTCTCTCTCAACTTATTAAACAGAATTAAGCTGTGGGGAGTCCATTAATAAAAGGTTTCTATTGCAAAATTATTGGCACTCTGCAAGGTGCTTTGGAGGAGAGCAGGAAGATCAATATTACCTAGAATAAAATAGCAGGGCAGACATTCCTCAGGGGAAATAGGCTCTCAGGTATGAGAGGAAATATAGATTTCCACCTGGGCAGCCAATGTTTGAATATGATGAAACAGCGTATTGGAATCAGTGGTCTGGCAATTATTTGAGAAGTCTTGGGGGGACTTTAAATGTGCTTTCAAAAAAGAAAGACAAACAATCAAAAAACTTCAGCTAAATCTTTTCAGAAACAAAGAGCAAGTATTTCAACATAAACTAAACTAAAAATGCAGAGTATTTGATTAATTTGTGGCGATATCTAAGGCCACAGAAGTGATGTGATGACTGCATTTGCTTCGGGGAGGGAGGGAAAAGACAGGAAGACCATGCAGGCTTCTAGGCCAGAGAGGATAATGAGCAGCCATTCTTCATCTTTAAGCCTGGTCCTTTCACCTGTCTCTTGGAAGCTTTGTGAAAATGGGTGGGAAGTACAGAGGATTGTTACCCAGAGAGGATCAATTTAATGGGGTGCGATTTACTCTCTATCTCTGTCATGTGAGTTAATTAAACTGCAGGCTGGTGAAATGCAACCGGCAGTTAATTGGGCCATTGTTGGAGCAGTGCACACCCTTGGTACCATTTACAAATTGCTGAGATAGGGATCTCTGTATGGCTCCAGGGTTGATGGGGAAACCGGTTCAGCTGCAACTATGGTGGGACATCAGCTCTCAGGCCCAAGGAATGGCTGTGCATTGTCAGGGAAGGCAAACGAGAGGAAGAAAGAATGAAAGGGAACCCCTAGATTAAGAAAGTGGAAGGGGGATAAGGAAGAAGTAAAGGAAGAAGGGAATCTCAATGTGTGTGTGTGTGTGTGNTAAGAAAGTGGAAGGGGGATAAGGAAGAAGTAAAGGAAGAAGGGAATCTCAATGTGTGTGTGTGTGTGTGTGTGTGTGTGTGTGTGTGTGTGTGTGTGTGTGAGAGAGAGAGAGAGAGAGAGAGAGAGAGAGAGAGAGAGAGAGAGTAGAATTATGGAAATTAAGACAAGGAAGGAGAGAGAGAAAAAATATAATACTTTCAGATGTTGCTTTTGATATTTGACAATAAATAGTTGAAGAGGTCAAGCACCCAGGTCAGCTTTCCTGAAAATGTGTTCAGAGGAGAGCTCAATATCCTATGTGTTTTACGTGGGGAGATTATTTTTAAATGGAGTAGAGATGTCCTGTGTTCTCATCCATTTGGGAAATGTTTGGTTTCTTTAGTGCATCCCTTCCCAGGACTTTCAGTAAACTAAAGTTCACAATGGGGTTCCTCAGGTTATTTTATTGGGGAATTATTTATTCAAGGACCGTATCCTGGGACAAGCACTCTGAGAAATGGAGTTTTGGAAACAATGATCCAGGCCTTTGCCCTGCTTTCAGGCAGCACTGAGCCATTTCCACGCTGGTTCTTCCTTTAAGCTGGACAAACCCCCGCCACCATCCTTTGGTGAGAGCACAAAGTCCCTGCCAGGGCATGCGCCACAGCCAGTTCTCACGACACCAACCCTCCGTCCATTCATTCGTTGACGTGCTCATTCATCTCACCTCCATCCTGTTTGCTCTTGTGCCACTGGTTCCGTCCCTGAGCACTTACTCAGTCCTCAGACTTGGATGCCTCTGCCTGGCTCCCATCGCTGCCGAGCTGGAAACGTCCTCATTGATCCTTTGGCATTTGACATTCAGTGTTGCCCTACAATCTTGGAAACGTTCTTTGGCATTGCTTCTCCTCTAAACTCGGCATCTCCAGCTGTCTTCGAGGTCAAGGCTCTGGCTTGAATAACCCAACTCTTGCTCAATTTTCTCAGCAAGGGTAAGCTGAAACGCTTATCAATTCCTCTTTCTCTCGAGAGTGTGGATTCGAGTACCATTCATTCTCTGAGCTTCTTCCAGCATTTCAGCTGCTCCCAGAGTCAGGAAGTTTTTCTTGTAGTGCCCTACATGTTTTTTCCAGTTGATGAGTGAGTTATTTCCTCTTGTTTTTCCTGAAGAGCAATGGAGAATGCGAGTGTGTGTTAATGCTGAAATGGGCACGGCCCTGTTTGCTGCTTGCTAACTCTGCATTCTTCTCCCTGGAAGGAAAGAGCTCCCACCCAGGTGCAGCCCACTCAAGTGCCCTCTGAGGACCTCCACTGGGGGTGGAAAGGAGCCAGAAATTTCTCTGTGGCCATACTCTTACCTCCCCAACAGTGTTATTTAAATGGTGACAACCCCCAGAATCCCCATCCAGGAGAGAACTCCTTTTAGATACGTGGCACCATGGGAATGTGTCCAGAGGAGACAAACCTACTGTGGTGGTCTCTGAGATGCTGCCCAAAATGTCATACTTTTGTGCTGGTTCATTGCTTCTCCCAAGTGAAGGTACTTACTTCACCTGTTTTATGGGAGCTACATTAATACATAGCAGGAAAATTATGGCTACCCAGAAGCTCAGGGTAAACAAATAAGGGAACCGAAGTACTTAAAGATTCCCTTATGCACCATCCATGAAGTCTAGGAGAGACTAGACAGAGTAATTAACCATGATTATCTGCTTCTTAGATACATTTTCTTTCATTTTCTGCAAATGGGGTTTCTTACCCTACCAACCAGTGGACCAATCAGGAGCATATAATGTGGGGGAACACATGCATCTTTCTGTCTCCAAAATTAATGGAAAAAATAGGCAGTGGTGAAGGGAGGTTATGAAGAAATGATGTTTTTAGGTTAGTTTATTTTATAAAAAATGCAATTGTTATCTGCTCATTATAGACATTTTGGGAAATACAAAAAAGTAGAAAGAAGGAACATTTGTCTATGAAGATAAATGGGGAGAACTTCACTCTGGTGTCAGCAACCAAGATCATTGTATTTTTCTTGAGCAACTGCTTGCTTTTTACCCACAAATATAGTAGATCTTGTATCTAATCATTTCTCCAACTTTGCACCAGTTTCTAGAAACTCTGCAATATTCATTCATAGAAAAGCTAATTATTCATTGAACAATGTTTATTGAACAACTACTATGTGCCAGCAGCTCTGCTAG
The DNA here is from genome assembly GCF_001890085.2 of Hipposideros armiger. Taxonomy (NCBI): domain Eukaryota; kingdom Metazoa; phylum Chordata; class Mammalia; order Chiroptera; family Hipposideridae; genus Hipposideros; species Hipposideros armiger. The sequence goes on from NW_017731695.1 coordinate 1,050,796, forward strand.
GCCTAGAGGATATGTCTATGAGCAAAACAGATGTTGGGCTGCTCTACATTTACATACGCCATTGCTAGGTGGTGTGATGTGATGGGTGCTGACAGTTATTAATACAACTCATTGAGTGTGTCTAGCACTGTGTTAGTGCTTTGTGTAGGTGCCAGGAAAATTTAATTCCTCCAATGTATGTGTATTCTCTCGAACTTTTCCTTCTCCCCATTCCAAAGGGCTAGCCCACACTGGTGTGCTGCTGCCTGTGGGTGAAGTTCATGTTGCTAGAGGAGAACTTCTCTCCTCATATTTTGTGGGGGACTCTTGGCATAATCTCTTGCAGGACATATGGCTTGTGTCCCAGAGGAGGAGGGGAGGGAGCAGTGTGGTTGGAGAAGAGAGAGGTAGGAACTAAGAAAGTCAACAGCTTCTGCAGAACTGAAAAGAGGACAGAAGAGACTGGTTGAGAGTGGTGGGGATCTGGGTCCTTCTCCCTGAGGGGAGTTGCAGGGGAGACACCCCTAGAGTTGCAGGGGAAAGGCTGGTGGCATAACAAGGAGCAGACCCTGGTACCTGTGCTCCCAGCAGTAAAAAAGGTCTTCATACTCTCCTGTACAAGACAGCAACTGAGCTGCCCAACTCAAGGGACCATGAAGGTGTTGACTGTGGACACCTGCTTGCTGACCAGTATGGAGTGATGACTGTGGAAGCCCTAATATTTTGTGATGTATGAGGTCTTTAGGGCCTTTGTAGAACTGATCTAAGCTACTCTGATCACATACCAGTCTTAAATTCGGTTGGCAACATAACCATACCCAGCATAAATCACTACCAGATTAGAACAAAATCAAATTCAGATCAAATGTCTCCACATAGCAATCACTGAACTAGCATTTATTAGCAAGCAGGCTACACACTTTTTCTACCACCCGCTCTATACACTCGGCATATCTCTGGTTCTCTGTCCTCTTAGGTGCTTTGGCCATTACCTTGTGTGCGTGATTCACTTGATACAGATGTAATAGTACGTACACCAGAGGCAGGATTCTGTTCCTTTATCGTTGACCTCAGGCATCCAGAATTTTCTAGGCCAATAGCTCAACACAGGATTGTTTGTACATCAAGTCTATGCACCATCCCTATGTGTGCAGGCTAAAGGCCTTGCTAGGTTCTCCTACGCAGTTCTTGCAAAGATGGGGAGTTATCTCTCAACTACTTTAGTCAACCCTCATGGTTGACTAATGAGAGCTTTCTAGCATCTTCATGCCGACTAAGAATCAACTAGTGTTGTCAATCATATTAGTTTCCTGTGGCTGCTGTAAGAAATTACCATAGACATGGTGATGTAAAACAACAGAAATTTATTTTCTTATCATTCCGAAGGCCAGAAGTCTGGAATCAAGATGCTGGCAGGATGGCATTCCCTCTTAAGGCTCTAGGGAACAATCTGCTCCTTGACTCTTCTAGCTTCTGGTAGCTGCTGGCATTCCTTGGCTTGTGGGCACATTACCCCAATTTCTGCCTCTATCTTGATATTGACTCCCTCACTTCTGTCTATAAAATTTCCCCCTGCCTCTTTCTTATAAGGACAGTTGGCACTGGATTTAGGGTTCATCTGGATAATCCAGGATAATCTCTTTATCTTGAGATTTTTAATTTGATTATATCCATAAAGACTTTTTTTTTTTTTCCAAATAAAGTCACTTTCACAGTTTCTGGGGATTTGGAAATGGACATATTTTTGGAACCACCATTCAACCCATTGCATCAATGAAACACTTTTCTCATATTTAGGCTGCTATATAGCAAATCTGCTATTGATCACAATGTAGATAACAGATGAATGAGCAGTAGCTACCTCTGGAGTGTGGCCTTTCTGATAAACACTAGCTGACCACCCCTAGAGTATGACTTCATAATAGAGCAAGTGACGGCCCCTAAAGTGCAGTTTAAACTAATAAACAAATATTTATATCACATCATAAACCAGGAGTATTTTAAAGTAAATGATGGTGCCAAACAGGAGAAAACCCTAATAATCCTTGTGATTGAATTTACCACTAAACTTTGACATGAGGTTTTAGGGTTAGATTTACTTTTATTTCAAGGGAATAAAGAAAATACGTCTTGCATCCCAGGTTGTGCAGGAAAATTCCTGCCATATATACATTAACATCATTAATTCTTACAGCAATACCACGGTAAAAATTATTATACATATTTTATAGGTAAAGACACTGAGGCTAAAAGATATTAAAATAAACACACTGATAGAAGGTATGGTTAAGATTTCACCACACTTTTACCTGACTACAAATTTGGATCACCTTACTACATAGCTACACTGCCTTCTTTCAGAAGGTCCAACCCGCCTAGAAATATCTGCCCCTGCCCAGTTTCCACCCACTTTGGCTAAATTTCCCATGGAAGAGGTACCATTAATGAAGAGGAAGACAGAGGAAAAAGAGTAGAAAGATAAGAAAGGGGGCCGGAGAGAGGTGAGGGTTCAGAAGAAATCCTCTAACAGTTTCACAGTTATTAAAGAAGAGAGTTGAGAGAGTAGCTTCTTTGGTCGGTTTGGGCTGCTGTAACCAACTACCATAGACTGGGCGAGTGACTTATACACAACAGAAATTTAATTCTCACCGTTCTAGAGGCTGGGTGTCTAAGATCAGGGTTGCAGCATGGCTGGGTCCTGGCAAGAGCCCTCTTCCATGTTGCAGACTGCTCATTATATCTTCACAAGCGGAGACCAGAGGGAGGAAGCCAACTCTCTCATGACTCTAACGAGGGCACTAATCCCACTCCTGAGGGTTCTACCTCATGACCTTATCTAATCCCAGTTACCCCCCAAAGGCCTCACTTCCTATTACCATCACATTGGGGGATAGGGTCTCAACATATAGATTTGGGGGGGAACATAAACATTCAGTACATAACAAGTGACCAACAGTTTTGCCAGAGCCTCCACCAACCAGCAAGATGGCAGAGCCTACAGGCCTCCATGGCATCAAAAGAGACAGGTCAGGCAGCACTGGGGTTCCAGAGTGGTCCTCTGCAGGGTGTGTCCTGAGCCTGGAGTGACTTTGGCCCATTGGTCGCATGATTATTCCCTGGCTCTCTACCACTTGTGGTCCTACTTGAATTGTTGCAAACTCTTGATGCCTATGCTGGCTGACCTATCATCTGCGTGGAAGATTGCATTATTGGCCTGAATGCTTCACCCTTCACTGTTTCTATACCCATTGCCACATGAGTTTGCAGTTTCCCTCACTAGGAGCAGAATATCTCTTTACCCCATTGATATTTGGCTTGGCACGTGACTTTCTTTGGCCAGTGGAATGTTATTACCAGATGTGATATGAGCAAAGGCTTGAAATGTGTTTACACGATTGAGTTTATGCTCTTGCACTTCAGCCCATTGTCCCAAGAGGAACATAATGCAGCTATTCCATTGCTCCAAAGTGAATTGGACATGTGAATGCTCCAAAGACATGGACATGACATGACATGGACCCAATGTTTTTGTTTTGTTTTTTTTTGTGACTCACTGCACTGTTGAATTTTTTTTAAGTTGTGGTGAGAAAAGCACATAACAGAAAACTCCCCATCTTACCCAGTTTTAAGTGTACAATTCAGTAGTAGTCTTAAGTATACTCTCATTGTTGTGCAACAGATGTCCAGAACATTTTCATTTTGCAAAACTAAAACTATAACCATTAAACAACAACTTACCACCATTCTGCTTTCTGTTTCTATCATTTGACTACTTTAGATACCTCATATAAGTGGAATCATATAGTATTTGTCTTTTTGTGACTGGCTTATTACACTTAACATAATGTCCTCAAGGTCCATCTATGTCAGGGGTGTCGAGATAATTTTTTGTGGCCCACGATGCTCTGAAATAAAATGAAAATAGAAAAAATTGTTATGAAGAAAATAGCGCTTAGGGGAGATCGAGGCAATACCATACACACAATTCCCTCATTAACCCTTTAACTACTGAAGATGAGTATACGAAAAATTACCTCGAGGGCCGCATGCAGCCTGTGGACCACCAGTTTGACACCCCTGATCTAAGTTGTAGCATGTGGCAGGATTTCCTTTCTTTTTAAGGCTGAAAATATTCCATTGTATATATATACTATGTACATTGTATATATATACACCACATTTCGTTTTTCCATTCATCTGTTGATGGACCTTGGGTTGCTTCCACTTCTTGGTTATTGTGAATAACACTGCTATGAACGTGGATGTAAAATTATCTCTTCGAGATCCTGCTTTCAATTATTTTGTGTATGTACCCAAAGCAGAATTGCTGGATCATATGGTAATTCTGTATGTATGAATGTATGTATGTATGTATTTATTTATTAAAGATTTTTATTAAAATATAGCTAACATACTATATTAGTTTCAGGTATACAGCATAGTTATTCAACATTTATATACCTAAAGAAGTGGTCACCATGATAAGTCCAGCAACCATCTGATGCTGTACTATGCTACCACAAATTATTGACTATATTCCCTATGTTGTACATTATATCCCCATTATTTATTTGTTTTATACCTGGAAATTTGAACCTCTTATTCCCTTTCGCCTTTTCCCCCTTTTTAAGTTTTCAATTACAGTTGACATTCGATATTATTTTATATTAATTTCAGGTGTACAGCATAGTGGTTAGAGATTTATATAATTTAAGAAATGATCCCTCTGACTAGTCTAGTACTCACCTGGCACTATACATAGTTGTTACCATATTATTGACTATATTCCCTATGCTTTACTTTACATCCCATGACTATTTTGTAACTATCAGTTTGTACTTCTTACTCCCTTCACCTTTTACACCCTGCCTCCCAAACCCTTCTCATCTATCACCCCAAAAAACCTAGTACCCATCTGACATCGTATATAGTTATTATAATATTATTAACTATATTCCTTATGAAATACCCTACATCCCCATGACTACTTTGTAACAATTAATTTATACTTCTTAATCCCTTACCCTTTTTCCACCCACCCCTAAACACCCTCTCTCATCTGGCAACCATCAAAGTGTTCTCCATATCTAAGAGTTTGCTTCTGTTTTGTTTGTTTATTTTGTTCTTTAGATTCCTCATATAATAAGCAAAATCTCATTGCATCTGTCTTTGTCTGATATACTCCATGCAGCACAGTACCCTCCAAGTCCATCCATGCCACCGCAGATGACAAGAACCCATTCCCTTTCTTGGCCGAGCAATATTCCATTGTATGTATATATGTACCACCTTCCCTTTATACATTCTTCCATCTACAGACACCCAAGCTGCCCCCACATCTTGGCCACTGTAAACAATACTGCAATGAACATATGGATGCACACGTCCCCTTGAAGTAGTGTTTGGGTTTCTGCAAATAAATATCCTGAAGTTAGATTACTGGGTCCTTCTTTGTCTCTTGTTATAGCTGTTGTTTTAAAGTCTATTTTGCCTGGCATAAGCATTGCTACTTCAGTTTTTTTTGTTGTTTTCTTAATTTCCATTTTCATAAAATATCTTTTTCCATCCTTTTACTTTCAGTCTGTGTGTGTCTTTCAATCTGAAGTGAGTCTTTTGTATGCAGCATATGGAAGGGGCTTGTTTTCTTATCCATTTGGCTTTCTTATGTTTTTTGATTGGAGCATTTTATCTATTTACATGAAAAGAAATTGTTGATACATATGTAGCTATTGCCATTTTATTATTCATAATTTTGACCTTTTTTTACATATATATCTTAAAGAAGTCCTTCTAACATTCGTTATAATACTGATTTGGTGATGATGCACTCCTTTAGCTTTTTATGCCTGGGTAGCTCTTTATCTGTCCTTCAATTCTAAATGATAGCTTTGCTGGGTAGAGTAATCATCATTGTAGGTCCTTGCTTTTCATCATGTTGAATATTTTGTGCCAATCCCTTCTGGCCTGCAAAGTTTCTGTTGAGAAATCAACTGACAATCTTATGGGAGCTCCCTTATAAGTTACTATAAGAGGAAGTTGCCTTCCTCTTGCCACTTTTAGAATTCTCTCTTTGTCTTTAACCTGTGCCATTCCAATTATAGTGTGTCTTGGTGTAGGCCTATTTGCATTAGTCTTGTTTGGGACTTTCTGCACTTCCTGGACTTTTATGTCTATTTCTTTCACCAGACTAGGAAAGTTTTCAGTCATTATTTCTTCAAATAGGTTCTCAATCCCTTGCTTTCTCTCTTCTCCTTCTGGTACCCCAATGGTGTGAATGTTGTTTCACTTGATGATGTCCCATAGGTCTCTTAAAGTATTCTCATTTTTTTGGATTTTTTGTTTCTTTTTGCTATTCTGATTGAGTGTTTTCTGCTACTTTGTCTTCCAAATTGTTTATTCAGTCCTCTGCTTCATCTAGCCTGCTGGTGGTTCCTTCTAGTGCATTCTTCATTTCAGCTATTGTATTCTTCCTTTCTGGCTGGTTCATTTTTATGGTTTCTATGTCCTTTTTTATGCTTGCTATCTCTTTGTTGAATTTCTCACTAATTTCTTTGAGCAAACTTATAACCATTTTTTTTAACTCTATCTGGTAGGTTGCTTATCTCCTTTTTATCTAGTTCTTTTTCTGGAGTTTCCCCCTGTTCTTTCATTTGAGATGTATTTCTTTGTTTCTGCATTTTGGCTTCTTCTCTGTGTTTGTTTGTATGTATTAGGTAGATCTGCTAAGTCCCCCAGTCTTGGCCAGGTGGCCTCATGTAGTAGGTGCTCCCCTTGAGGCCCAGTAGCACAGTCTCCCTGTTCACCTGCACTGGGTGCTCCAGGAGTGTCCCTTCTGTGAGCTATGTGTGCCCTTCTATTATAGTTGAACCTTGGTTACTATTCACACATCAGTGGGTGAGATTCACCCTTAGGGTGATTGGCTCTGGGGTTTTCCCACTATCACAGCTTATAGGCTGTTGTGTGTGGGGTTTATCCCACTGAGTGGTATTCATCCCACTTTGTTCTGATACCTGTTGAGACTGCCTGTTGGGTGTGCTGCTTGTGGAGCTAATTGGGCAGTGTTCTGCTGTGGTCTGAAGCCAACCTCCAAGTATGTTGGTTCTGTGACTTCTTACAAGGGACTCCAGTGCAGGCCCAGGTCACCCATTGCCTGTGACCAGCCAGGGGTAACTACCAAGTGATCGACAGTTGTTCACTGCCTGTGGTAACCCTGGAGGCATGTGGGAGAGGCACATTGTGAACTGAGGACGTCTGCCACCAGCAGTAGGCCTGGGGTAGCTCTGAAAAATGCCAGGACACCCCAAGGCCTGCTGCCACCTGCCATCTCCCTTAAGGTTCAGCCACTGATAAAGCCTCATGCAGTATGCAAGTTGGGTAATGCAGGATCTCAGGGAGTCACTAGAGTGGGAAGAGTTGTGGTCACCAGGTTAATGTAAATTCTGGTTTAGTGCCAGTGCTGAGCCTGAAGTGACTCAGCAGAAGTCTCAGAGCACACCAAGGCCAGTTGCTCCCCACCTGGGGTCTGTCAGACTCTGACAGTTTTTCAAGGAAGAGCGCAATGTGGGCATGGCTAGCTGCTCTTTAAGAAAGTGCCTCTGGCATTTGGAGAGTTAAGTGGGGTAGGGTCCCAGTGAGTCAGCAGGGTGAAGATGTGGAGCTCACCAGGCCAATCAGATTCATATTTGGCAGTAAGCATAGGGAGTGGGCTCAACACAGGAAAGATGGTGCCTGCCTGCTGGCTGCATGGGAGAAGGACTCCTTACAGGAAAAATGCCAACTGTCCTCCAGCCCTCGTCCTGAAGCCATACAACTCAGTCTACCACCACCCTGCCCCTGTATGTCTCTCACAGCCCCTGAGTTGCTCTCCCTTCACTGGAGCCCAAGGTGAGTGCCTGGGATTGAAACAATCTGTGTGTAGGCCCTTAAGAGGATGGTTAGGTTTCCTGTCACCTTCTGTCCCATCCAAATGGCCAGAATCCCCACTGTTTTTCACAGCCAGATTTTGTGGGCTCCTCTTCCTGGCACCAGTACTCTGGGCTGGGGAGAATGGTGTGGGGCTGGGGTCCCTTGCTCCTCTGGGGGAACCTGTGCGGCACAGATATCCCTCCCGTTTCTCAACTGCCACAAGGAGGTTTGGGGTTAGCCAGTTCTGTGTCTCCGCCCCTCCTACCAGTCTTGACATGGCTTCCTTCTATTCTTAGTTATAAAGCTTCTGTTTAGCCAGACTTCAGATGGTTCTCCAGGTTGATTGTTCTATAATTTAGTTGTAAATTTGATTTGTTCACAGAAGGAAGCAGGCACAGTATTTGCTATTCCACCATCTTGGATCTCCCCCCTGGTCTGGACCCAACGTTTTAGCAGTTTGAAAGCTCACCAAGCTGAGCCCAACTTAGGTCAATTGATTCCTAGCTAAGTCACAGGTATCTAAATAAAAATAACTACTCATTGCTTTAAGCTACTTTATTTTGGAATGGCTTGTCATATAGCATTATTGTGGCAAAGGCTAACTGACACATTCCGTCTCTGTAATGTCACATCCACCACTTCCCACCACTGTCTCCACCATCTCTGCTATGTTACTGTTTTGGGGTGCTAGCAGCACTGGTAGGAGTTAGAGCTGCAGATGCTAAAGCAGCTCCTCACCATAGAGCTGGATTTCTGAGGGGCACTATGCAGAGCTGAACCTTCCATAGACCATAGAAGGGTAGGAGATGGGCCCCCTTCTGGTCTGCACCATGCTGTAACCACCAGCTCCTGTGACCTCTCCAGGAGGGTCCTAGCCTCTGCCTGAAGGCAGGTTTCCAAAGGTGCACCTGCATATCTAAAAAGCCCTCTCTGTCTGTAGACTTAGCATCTGCCTAGCTGGTTATAGACATGGATGTTTTACAGCTCAACTTGAACCAGCCAATTTAAGTTGACCCCCATCCTTTCTACCTCTAATACTCATGTCTAAGCTTTTGCTTCAAGCATTCTTGAGGGGAATGGCATCTTGACAAAGAAGCTTTTTGGAGAGAGAAAGGAGAATTGTCAACCTAAATCCCTGCAACGTCCACAATGAGCTGCCAGTGAGGTGGGATACCAGTAATTTATCTGAATGATGGGATTATGGATATTTACAAACACCCAAAACCCAAAAAACAAACAATTCTTTGTTCTCCTATGTGTTTTCTAAACCCTCCACATTGAGTACTTTTTGAATCTGAAAAACAATATATGCTGATGAAATCAATGAAACAATCCCCACAGCTCTTTGAGTGAAGGCCTGGTAAGGTGGGGTGAGGTGGGAGGGGAGCAGAGTGGCTATAACAGTAGCTGTGACGGTGGCCAGGGGTCAGTGCCCAGTGCTGTTAGAAGCAGCAGTCCATGACTGTGGAGTCTAGCTCAGTCTGTCACTTAGTGCTGGCTTTCACTGAGGGTCAGTGCTCCAAACCTTCACTGGGCAGCTTGCAAAGAACTCCTGTTAAGAAGGTGTAATGTTAAGGAGGTGTAAGGGGACCCAAGGACCTGGTGAGGAGCATGACTGGATCAGCATAAATTCATCCATATTGTAGGAATTTCTTGTTTTATGTGGTAAATGGAGTTCTAAAAAATAATGTGAATCACAATTCTAAATCAAAAAACCATTTTACATATGCCAAGGGTGTTTCCTGAATAAAAAGTTCTTACTGTGAAGCCCTCAGTAAAGTGAATAATCCCTCTCCATTTTATCTTTGGCATAAATCTGGATTTTCACTTAGTATGTTTTGGGTTTCCATGAAAAACCATATGACAGGTGTTCTGAAGAAGTATATGGTGGAACTTCTGTGGAGATTTAATGGTTGGCAGCATCATCTTTAGTTGGCAGAACAGCCCAGCCCCGGTTTAAGTCCCAGTCCTGGCGTTAACATGTTATATCCTTTGTAGGTTCCGCTCCTCCTGCCTGGAATGCTCTCCCCCTAGTGATGCACATGGCTCCCTCCCTCCTGTCCTTCAAGTTTGCGCTCAAATTCCATTCACCTTCCTCATCACCACCTAAGATTGTAGCTCTCCATCACTCCCTCTCCCCTTGGCCTGCTTGATTTTTCTCTACAGTTCTTATCACCTTTTGTCTTATGGAACATTTTCCTGATTTTGTTTCCTGTCTGAGTCTCTCACTGGAATGTCAACCCCATAGGGCCAGGACTGTGGGTTGTTTTGCTCATGACTGTATCCCTGGTGCATGGAATGGTGCCTGGCAGAGTCTATGCCTCAATACATATTTGTTGAACAATGAGTTGAATGAATGACCTTGGGCATGTTACTTAAATTTTCTGCGTGTCTAAAACTAAGTGAAGTGGCAGCTGCCTCTAGGCCTGAGAGTGGGGGACAGTAGCAGTTGGTTAGGTGGGGATAAACTTTCAGAACAGCTCTCTTCTGGGCCAGCCGAGTGGCTCAGTTGGTTAAGAGTTCGCTCAAGAGTTTGAGCTCTGAGCAACAGCAGTTCGATGCCTGGCCTGAGCTGAGCTGCCAAAAGGTGGCAGGATGGCTCAGCTAAAAAAAAAAAAAAAAATATTGGTCCTCAGAACAGCTCTCCTCTGTCTAAGGGAACAGCCGCTCTGCAACTCCAGCCGACTCTTGTCATTGGGAAACTGGCCTAGCATTGCCAGATTTTAAAGTTTTTTGTTTGTTTGTTTGTTTTTTTAAAAGCCAGGAAGTAAAATTTTTTAAAAAATTGAAATTACCTGATTTTGAATTGTGGTGGCCAAGTCATATTTTTACAAAAACCTTGTGCAGTTCATACAAAACACATCTGTGAGTCAGGTCTGAGAGGTGGTCACAAGGATGGGATCCTTGGGCTAGATACTCTCCGTCTAAAACCCCATCCCCATTGCATTCCATTCTATTTTATTCTATTCTAAAATTCTATACTTCCATTTTGTTTCCAAATACTTTCCAAATTGTTTCCATCTTTCCCACGATAGTGGTAAGCATATAGACTAATTAAACCCAAAACAAATTATTTGACCTAAATGGTAGAGACTAGGCCATAATAATTGTCCCTCCAACCCGACAGAGGAAATTTTGCTTCCTAGAAAACCACTGGCTGCTTCTTTAATGACATAGAGAAAATCAATACACAATGTGGAAAGATTGGTTCAAGTAGCAAGGCAGCAGGACTCCCATCACATTATTTTTTAGGTTTATAGGATGTGGAAGGTTTCCTCTGTGCAAGATAGTAACTCCACTGGGCCCTAGCTCTGGGCTTATTGGGTCACTTGGAAGGAAAAGAAAAATTCACTTTTCCACTCCGTCATTCCAAAATTTCATTTTATGCAATACATTTTACTTCCACATAATGATTTACACTCCTTGGCTGCTATTAACAATCCTTAATGCATGTATTTGATAACTTGTGAAATGTCCTAGTGAGTCCACCGGGATCTGTAAAGGACTGTGATGAAGGGGTGGCTGAAACAAACAGAAAAATGTCCAACAAATGGAATTGCTCTGATGACCTCCAATTCCAGGGCCACTGTGATGAATGATTTTCTTTTTGCCAATTATATAGGTTGTAATTGGACCCCTTCCTGCTGCAGAATGAGTTATTTTATGACTGTGATATGGTATACAATATGGAAACGTGGGCCTTGGGACTAATAAGTTGTTGGACAGGGTCAGACAACACAAGGTGAGAGAGAGGAGGCAGGAAATGTTGGTATGCACTCATGCAGAGGTAAAAAGGATGTTGGGGGAAAGGGAGGGTAGAAAGGGTGGGAGGCAAGAAAGAGCAATCATCATGATGGTAGTGAATTGCTATGGAAGGGCACAAGCAGCCTGGTTTTAGATTCACGAAGACTTGGGTTTGAGTACCAGCTCCATATCTTACCAGCTGCATGTGCCTATGGGCAAGTTTCTCAACCTCTCTGAGACTCAGTTTAATCATCTTTAAAATGGGACAAGTAAAGCCTTCCTTTCAGGGTGGACATGAAAACCAAATGGAATAACATATGTGTGGTGCCAGCTACAGCCTAAGGACTCAACACCACCCATGCCACCCAAGGCTGTGGGCTTCAGAATCTTCAATAATAAAATGGTAGCTGGTATTGAACTAGACTAAAGGTGCAAACTCAGATGCTGACAAAGTTCAGACACATCATGTAAAAGAGTGAAGGTAGTCAGGTATAAAAACTGCTGCAGACTGAAAAACGGAGCCATGGCTGACTAGAGTCCGTCAGCTCTGCTGTGTGTACTTAGCATTTTTCAGAAAAGCCCCAAGTCTGGTCTTAAGGTAAAACTTCCTGATTTATAAATGTGGGCCTCTAACTCCTCTCCTCATTTTTTTATAAGGTATATTTGGTCCTCTAATGTGTACACAGGTCAAACAAACTCAGGTCATTTCCAACCCATGGGCCACCATTTCCCAGCCTCCAGTTAGAAGGACTGTAGGAGGATTATTTATCAGGGCCCAAGTAAGTAATTCTGGGTTCAGATAACCGCAGGGAATGTAATTTTTGACTTGGAATCCAAGCTGTGTCTGGAATTCAACAGAAAGTCAGAAAACCTTGCTGCTCCAAGGTCTGGGATTCAGAGAGGGTACAACCTCTGTGGATTAGGGGCACAACTGAAAAATTTGGACATACACCAAGTAAGTAGTTCTCCATCCTCAACCAATTGTATCAGAATCTCCAGGGGTGAACCTTCTCTGGGAGAGTCAATGAGGTAGCCAGATTAAAAACCACTGTAACAAAACTTCCCAAAGATGATCTGGGATTAAATAGAAAAAGAATTCTAACTTATCAAGAAACACAGATTTTGTGATAAAACAAGAAAACTTTTATTTTCTAAAATCTTTTTATTTTGTGTTTTATAATTAAAAATTAGAAAACAATAGAAATATCTTCCCTCCTTCCCCATCTAATTTTGTTGTCAACATCTTCATCTGCATAAACACATGAACACTTATGTAGCTGTGTGTCCAATATATACAACTAAAACAATTTTGTTGTTAGAGAATTGCATTTATATTTCTAATAATTTTTAACTAGGGATACTGCAACTGGTAGATTAAACATGGCCACAAATTAAGTGAAGCTTCTCTCATCAAGAGATGGAGCCCATTTACATACTTTTGAAAACTGGGCTAGATTTGTGACTTGATTTTCTGTTTTTAAATTGAGATGTAATTGACATATAACATTGTATTAGTTTTAGATGTACAACTTAATGATTTGATATATGTATACAATATGAAATGATTACCACAATAAGTTTAGTTAACATCCATCACCATGCATAGTTACAATTTAGTTTTTCTCACCATGGGAACTTTTAAGAGCTACTCTCCTAGCAACTTTCAAATATACAATATAGTATTGTTAACTGTAGTCATCATGCTATACATTACATTCCCAGGACTTATCTTAGAACTGGAAGTTTGAAACTTTGGACCACCTTCACCCATTTTGCCCTTCCCCTACCCTCCTCCTCTGGTAATCACCAGTCTGTTCTATGTATGTATGAGGTGTGTTTGTTTGTTTTTTTCCACTTACCATGATGCCCTCAATCTCTATCTATGTTGTCACAAATGGCAGGATTTCCTTCTTATATCTATATTTGTATATCTATGTTTATCTACATCATCTATAGTTATATAATATCTCACATTTTCTTTACCCATTTATCATTGATGGACACTTAGGTTGTTTCCATGTCTTGGCTATCGTAAATAATACTGCAATAAACATGGGGGTACAGACATCTTTTCAAGATACTGATTTCATTTTCTTTGGATAAATAACCAGAAGTGGAATTGTTGGATCATACGGCAGTTTTATTTTTAACTTTCTGAGGAGTCTCCACACTGTTTTCCATAGTGACTGCACCAATTTACACCCCCACCAACAGAGCAGAAGCAGTTTCTTGTCTCCATATCCTCGCCAATGCTCACGTTATTTCTTGTCTTTTTAATAATAGACACCCTAAGAAGTGTGAGGTGATATCTCATTGTGGTTTTGAGTTGCATTTTGTTTGATGATTAGTGATGCTGAGAAATTTTCCAAGTACCTGTTGGCTAGTTTTGTCTTCTTTGGAAAATTGTCTATTCAGATCTCCTGCCCATGTTTTTTTTT
>NW_017731695.1:1065021-1143528 GCF_001890085.2 Hipposideros armiger
TGACATACAGTATTATTCAACATCAGTTTCAGAAATACAATGCGGTGGTCAGGCCTCTACATCAACTATGAAGTGGACTCCCCAAAAGGACATGGGTCCATCTGGCCCCCTAAGAAATACTTACTGCCCATGTTTTAATTTATTTTTCTATTGAGTTGTATGCGTTCTTTATATATTTTATATATTGACCCCTTATCAGATATATAATTTAGAAATATTTGCTCCCATTCCTTAGGTTGACTTTTCATTTTGTTGATGGTTTCCTTAGCTGTGCAGAAATTTTTTAGTTTGATTTAGTCCCACTTGTTTATTTTTGCTTTTGAAATCTTTGCTTTTGGTATAAATCCAAAAAATCATTGCCAAGACCAAATTTTAAGAAGATTACCACCTATGTTTTCTTCCAGGAGTTTTATGGTTTCAAGTCTTACATGTGAATCTTTAATCTGTTTTTAGTTGATTTTTGTGTATGGTGTAAGATAATGGTCCAGTTTCATTCTTTTGCATATATCTGTCCAGTTTTCCCAACACCATTTATTGAAGACACTATCTTTTTTCCATTGTATATTCTTGGCTCCTTTGTCATAACTGAATTGATCATACACACATGGATTTATTTGGGGCTCTTGATTTTTTTCCCACTGATTTTTGTGTCTGTTTTTATGCCACTATTATACTGTTTTGGTTACTTTAGCTTTGTAGTATAGATTGAAATCAGGAAGTGTGATGCCTCCAGCTTTGTTCTTTTTTCTCAAGATTGCCTTGGCTAGTCATGGTCTCTTATGGTTCTATACAAATTTTAGGATTGTTTGTTCTATTTTTATGAATAAATGGCATTGAAATTTTGATAGGGATTGCACTGAGTCTGTAGATTGCTTTGGGTAGTATAGACATTTAAACAATATTAATTCTTTCACTCCGTGAGCGTGGAATATCTTTCCATTTATTTGTGTCCTTTCCAATTTCTTTCACCAATATCTTATAGTTTTTAGAGTATAGGTCTTTTACCTCCTTTAACTAATAGAATGAGATAAAAGTTATGTGTGACTTCTATGCTCAGGCGAAATTGCAGCTTCCATTTTTACTCTCTTGAGACCCAGCTACCATGTGCAGAAGCTGAGATGTCTTGCTGGAGAGGGTATCGGGGAGAACTGAGTTGTTCTCACTGATGGTCAACTGTCAGACATGTGAGTGAGGTGGCCGAATACCAGCCAGTCTCCAGCTGACCTGCCAACTGAGCTATGCCAATGGACTGCAAATGCAAAATGAGCTCAGCTAACACTATAAGGAGCAGAGATGGGCTCCGAAGCTGAGCCCAGCCCAGCTTAGTAACTTACAGAATTGTGAGCAAATAAATAACTGTTGTTCGAAAGTACTAAGTTTTGTGGTAGTTGTTAACAATAGATATCTGATACACCTTGGCTACCTTTTTAACATTTTTTTAATCATAGGGAACCTTTCAGAGAGCTGAGCAAATGCTCATTATTTTCTAGGAGGCCCAGAAGTTGGTGAAATATGTCAAAAGTAGTTCTTAAGGCCAGGATATTATTTATACATTGAAAGGCATCGTAAAAGGAGAGGGAGGCTCTGAAGTCTGGGAAGGATGCTGGGTTCTCTGGATACAATCGCATAGGATGTTTTCAGCTGTAAATAGGAGAATATGCAAGTAATGTTTTTCTGTTTTTGAAAAACTGCAGACACTTAGTATCTCACTTAAGAAGTCAGGAAGTAAGTGAATAAAGGGTTCAGTGCAATAGTTCAAGTTCCCAGGCTCTATCATTTTTTCTGCCCTGCTATCGCTAGTGAGTCAAAAATGCTTCTTTTCATGATCCCAAGATGGCTGCTGCAGCTCCAAATTGCCTTACAATGAAACACTCAAAAGGAAGGTAAGATGATGGGAAAGAAACCTCTTTTCCTGTGTGGCTCATTTTATAAAAGAAGAAAATCTTTTCCCAGGAGTTTCTCAGTAGACTTTTTCTTATGAATTGGCCAAAATGGGATCACCTGACCACGCTATTACAAGGGGTGCTGGGAAAGTAGCTATTTGGTGTTTTCCATCTCTGTTGTGGTAGGTGAACTCTGCTTGCAGAGAAAAAGGGTAACGGTTATGGTTCGGAAGCAACAAAGAGAGTGAGAGCCTGACTTACCCCTTTTCTAGAGAACAAGCACAGAGAGAATTGAGTGCTCCAGGGTCCTGAGGTTGTGTTATCAAGCGAGGGGATCATTTTGGCTGTATAACATATGTGATGTATAAAACACAGAAATGTGTCCCCAAATTATCCACAACCTTATATCTGTGAAAAGCGGTCTAAAAAGAAATTTCAGTGTTTCTCTCAAGACTTCAAGACACAGATATTTCATACCTGTTTGCCTTCTGTATGAAGTGTTTATTCTTAAATTACTTTATTCGTAATATAGAAATGTTTGCTGTTGTAGTAAAGAGGCATTGAGAGTTGCCTGATTTGAAGAACTGGCTGATCATAGTAGTGGAATGTGGATGGATTAAGACTTCCTCTTAATCCTTTGTGTCTTCATGAGAGAGGCAGTCAGAGATAATGGGAGCCTTGTATGTAGGATGCCTTTGTGGGGTAGGGTCAAAATTAAGATGGTCACCAAAGTGATCTCTATACCTTGAACTAATTAGAGAGGGAGGTAATTCTCCATGTCTTTAAAACAACCTCCTGCTTCAGGCTGCCTGGTAAAGGAGTTGAGAATGGGTTTGTAGCCTGTGGGAGGCAGATAATTGTTGCATTTCTCATTTCTGTTAGACCTGCTTTTGGCTACCAGGGTGGCAGTGGTCCTTCCAGACTTCAGACTTGACCTCTTCAAACCAAGTTCCCTAAATTGCATCAGGCAATTTCCATTGTTATTTTAAAAGCAAGTTGATATAGTTTCACAAAGAACCTGTTAAATTTCACCAGTTATATTTTACACCTACAGCAATTTATTTACCTTTCTCTCCCTCTTGCTTTTCAATCCCTTGAATTTACTTCTCTGCTTGGACACTTTCTTGACAATTTTGTACATGACAATACCTGGAATCATCCTAATGGCTTCCCCAGACAGCGTGCAGCTAAGGATCCAAAAGTCCAGTCCTGTGAGATATTAGCAGCCAACTAAGATCTGACTGGGAACAGCAAAAGTAACCAGCTTGACCAGTCTGTGGCCAACCCAATAGTTTCATTTTAAAAAATTCTTCTTAAAGTTTAAAGAATATAGACTAGTAAGAAAATAAAATAAAAATAATTTATAACTGTAGTTCTCAGAAATAACTGTCCTTTCTATTTTGGTGAATATCCTTCTGATCTGTTGGGGAGAAATATTTCATATATATTTACAAAAATGAAATCACACTGGGCATACTGTTCTATGAGATTTTTCATTTAACAATATCTCATGAACATATTCCCTGAACAGTTTTCTTATGGACATTTAAATATATTTTAATGGGATTTTTACCAATGGTTATGCCATAATGTATTTAATTTATCTTTTATTTTTAAACATTTACACTGTTTCCATTTTTTTTCCTATGGTAAGCAATGTGATGATGTATAGTGTTAGGGCTAAATATTTGGGTACATTGGTAATCATATACTGTATTTAGACCAATTCCCTGAAGTGGAGTCAATGGTTTGTCTATAAACTTCTGCTTGGTACTAGCATAGAGGTGCAGTGAAGCCATGTGTGTGTGACACTTAGCCAAGTACTTACAATTTAAGGGTATTTGTATAGGGTATACATTGGGGATATTGGGCACAAGAAGACTGCCTGGTATCCTCCAATGAGGTCAGTTTGGGATAGTCAAAATTCGATGAATAGTGGCTGTGTAGATTTTTAAAGTAAATTCTGCTAAATTAATTTCTATTTAGTGACAAATACCCTCTTGGTTTTGGCTTTGCACTATGGAGACCCACAGAACAAAAGTCATATTATAAAGTCAAATATAGATTTTTTACCTGATAGTCTCACATATATAGTTAGAAGGAAGAAGCCATCTGTTGTAGGAGCAATAGCTGGAAGATTGAATGCTCAGAAGGATGACTTGGTCACATTTGTGGTCACAAGTCTAGCCTCTGATTTGCAATTTTAGGATCATCACTTAGGACCCATGAATATAAGTCAGAAATTTAATAAAATAAAAACTCTGCCATAATTGTGGCGAATCCTGGTCCTGATTAGTGTTTTGTTGGTGTGTTTTTCTTTGGCTCATCCAAACTTGAACTACTGTTTGCTTTTTATGCCCTTGTACTCTTCCATGTGTGGTAAGGCAATATGTAATTTAGTAAGAGAATTGCTGGTTAGACCCTTGGGACATTTAACAGAAATGGATAAATTAAATTAATGATTAGTTTAGGTCTCCAACTGGGAGGTTTTAAACCTACAGAGGGATGAATGTGGAAGTCAGCAGTCACTTTTCAATATCTCTTCAGTACTTTTCAAATAATATATATGTGTGTGTGTGTGTGTGTGTGTGTGTGTGTGTGTGTGTGTGTGTNGTGTGTGTGTGTGTGTGTGTGTGTGTGTGTATATATATATATATATATATATATATATATATATATATATATATATATATATATAAACTTTCTCACCTTGAACTCTGAGGAGGATTTAAGTGACGTGAGGTAATGACAGGCTTGTGGACTCTGAAGCCATACAGGCCCAGTTCTGAGTCCTGCTTTGCTGTCTCCTGGCTGTGGAGCTTTGGGTCAGTCATTTGATTCCTCTGAGCCTCAGGTTCTTTATCTGTAAAATTAGTATTTCATTAGTTTCTCTATTGTAACAAATTAAGCTGACTCTTATTAACCTAAGTCAGGAGAAGGTTTGTATGTAGCTCATGTAATGAAATAAAGAGCTAAACCACAAGTCTTGGGAAGGACTGACTCAAGGTTTCAGCCCAAAGCACTTGCCCTCTGCCCTATCTCTAGTCAAGTCAGGTTCCCAGGAAGAGTAACCTGATTGGCTAGGATTGAGTCACATATCCTCCTCTGGTCCTTGCTCTCCCCAGGGCTGTGGTACTTGTCAATATGATTGGCAGTTCCACTGGAGTCATATGAAATGGGGGAGGGCCTTCCTCAGCACAAAATGGGATGGGTACTATTACCAGAGGGAGGGGTATTAGTGCACATACATGAATACCACCTCACAGCTGTAAGGTACTGTTCGCCCTGGAGGCCAGCTCAGCCATGCATCAATGGGCGCACATCCCGCATCCTGCTTGGCGTGTAACCCAGTGGGCAATAACGTAATCCATGTCCTGCTTGGCACAAGTAGAAATTTTCCAAAACCCCTCAGCCGTTGCCCCCAGCCATTGCCACCACAAGCCGTTGCCACCACAAGCCGTTGCTACCACCAGCCCTTGCCACCGATTACTTACTCCACCCTATAAAAATTAGACCCTTTCCTTAGTCGGGGCTGACGCCTCTCAGGGCCTCAGCCCGGCAGGTTAATAAACTTGCTTGCTTGAATATCAGTGTCTCTTGCCCCCTCTCTTCTCCGCGAACCTTTCAACAGCTTTTAGGAAGATTCCAGATACTGTACCTAAGGCTCTGGTACATGGTATGTGCTCAATAAACAATAGCTATTGTTATTATTGCTGTCAGAAGGCCAAGATTACCCATTGTTTTATTATGCAAGCAAGGATAAGAATTAAGTTATTTTCTTTCTCTTTTGAGCTCAGAGCATTCTCCTCACACCACATGTGACTAAAATGCAGATTTCCTGAGCTCCTTCTCAGATTGACTGATCAGAACCTCTGTGGGGGAGAGTCTCCTGGCCTCCTCTTTAACAAGTAACCAGGTGATTCCTTTGTGCACTAAGTTTTGATCTAATCATCATAATCCTTGGCAATTAGGTGGGAGGGTTTGACTATCTGCTTAAGAAGCATTTTGGAAGAAGATTTTTATTTTCTCCCACCACAGCTGTGGAAGATGTGTGTTTTGCTTAAGGGGTAAAACAAACTAATCAGTTAGATTGGTCCATAAACTGTGCTTCTCAACCCTGACTGCACATTGGAATCAGCTAGGGAACATTGAAAACATACCAATATCCAGGACCCATCCAGAGGGCTCAGGCACAACTAGTCCCACAAGCAACCAGATGTTTCTAATGAACACCCAGGCTGGAAACCATGGAGACATTCACTCTGGAAGTCCAGCGGCCTCACCCTCCTGGAAGACAGCTAAAGATGTGTAGAACTTTCTGGTTTCAGAGCATTCTTTCTTTTTTTTAAAGATTTTTATTGGGGAATTGGGGGATGGGAACAGTGCTGGGGAATTGAGGGAAGGGGAACGGACAAGTTGCTGTCATTTTGTTCTTCAGTCCAGTTGTGGAGGACGTTGCTTCACTGGCCCAAGTTGGCACCATCATTGCGCTCTTCCTGGGCGAGGCAGATCAGTCGCCGGCTTCTGGACGGCCGCTCCCGCTGGCTGCTGGCTACACACGGTAGCCCATGGCAACCCACTGCCACAGGGGCTGCAGCCTATGCCGTCCCCGGCGACTCACGGCAGCCCAGCTCCAGGTGAGCTGTTGTTCAGCATCTTAGCTGTGGAGGGCAGTGTCACTGGCCCTCATATGTGGGATCTGAACCGGGGCCCGCTGGCATCCCAGGCCAGTTCTTAATCAATGCGCCACTCAGCCGGCCCAGGAGCAGTCTTTCTTTGATTACCTCATTTTACCCAGTCCTCAAGCAGCTGGGGGTAAGTAGTGATCTGCTCTGAATTTTGGAGATGAAGAAAAAGAATGGACCCCTCAAAGATTTGTTGACTAGAGATTCCACCAAAGTTACAAAGCTTAGAAAAGGCAGAGCCTCAGGCGTGTTCTGGCTCCAGGCTCACAGCTCCGTCCAAGCCCCTCTCAGAGACTGGAACATTGAGATATTCCAAGCTTTCTTTCAGTCACAGTTTCAAGGAAACCTAAAGAGGAGCCCTAAGCCCTTCACAGGAGAGCTTATGTGAAAAACATCCTTCCAGGCCTTAAGCACTTTTCTTTCAAGTCATTTCTGTCCCTCATGCTTTGACTTAGCTACCAGTTCTGAGTGTTGTGCCTTCTGGGGGTTAGAGGAGGCAGGGCTGTGATTACAATGGCAGCGTCCTTGCCAACATCCTGTGGGGTGCACTCATCTTCCCAAGGAACATTCCCAAGTGAGCTGTCAACTCTACTACATTAGGAGCCTCTCTTAGATTTGTTTCCTCTCCACACGGCTCCGAGCAGAGAACTCAACCCAGTACATACTTGATGATTACACAGTGACACAGAATGGATCTTGTCACCCTTCTGACTTCTCCAGCATTTTCTCCCTCTTGACTACGTTTTAAAGCTTATTTTTCATTATAAAGCTAATCTATCATCACCAAAGGACATAAAGAGGTACAGAAAAGGAGAAGTAAGGATAGAACCACTTGTAATAGTGGCAAGTATTTATTACAAACACTGTGTGCCTAATAAACTTTGTTTTATTTGAAACTTTGTTTTATTTAATCTGCACAGCAGTCAACTCTACCCATGAGGACTCTGCGAACCTGAGCTCTTCCCCACCATCCACCTTCCCATACCCAACTGCCAGGCCAACACACAGCCATCCTGAAAGCTGGTGGCACTTTCTTTTGGCCTCTTTCCTGTGTTTGCACCTATGCAAACTCTTGCTGCTCCCTGAAGGACACAGGTGTTTCACAGCTCCACTGGGCTTGACATCAAGAAAAGTTCCTTGTTCTGCCCATCTGGTCATTTTTGGCTCTGCTATCAAGGCACAGCCCAAAGGAAACCTCTGTTATGGGCTGAATTGCATCTTCCCAAATTCAGATGTTGAAACCCAATGCCTAGTACCTCAGAATGTGACTATATTTAGAGATAAGATCTTTAAAGAGGTGATTAAGTTAAAATGAAACTGTTAGGATGGGCCCTAATCCAATCTGACTGGTGTCCTTATAAGAAGAGGAAATTTGGATATACATAGAGATGCCACAGATGTAACCACACAGAGGAAAGGCCATGTGAGGACACAAGGAGAAGGCAGCCATCTGCAAGCCAAGTAGAGAGGCCTCAGAAGAAACAAACCCCACCGACACCTTTATCTTGGACACCAGCCTCCAGAACTGTGAGGAAATGAATTTCTGTTGTTTAAGCCACCCTGCCTGTGGTATTTTGATATGGCTGCCCTAGCAGACTCACTAAAGCCTTTCCTGACACCAGCCCTACCCCCAGGAAGAACTAACATTGGTTCCTTGGTGTTCTCCTTTATTTAACTGTGTTTTTTTGTTTTTTGTTTGCCATCCCCTCTGGGCTACCAGTGCCTTGAGGGCCATGCTGGGCTCATTTCTACATTTCTGTCATCTAGCCCAATGCTGATCACATCCTCTGCTTGGGAAAAGGTATGTGAATGAATGAATGAATGAATGAATGAGTGAATGAATGAACAATCTGCTACTTAAACTCTTGCCTGGTGTCTTGGGCTCCAGTTGGGGTACAGCAACTACTTGTGGGTAGATTGATTCTTTATGGAAGTTCAGGGAAGTGTTGAGGGGCTCCAGAGATGGAGGGGAGTCAGGCGGATGGGCAGACCCAGAGAGAGGTGGTCATCCAGCCCCCCACTTTCTCCTTCTGGCTTACATGCCTGGCAACAGCTCTGTGCTCTGCAGCCTCCTGGCCTGGGCCCCTGGCATTCAGCCCTTTTTTCAGTCTGTTGGCCACTTAATCACATACAGAAGTTGTAAATTCCCTGAGGCCCCATTGTGTGGTCCTCTCCTCAAAGTCTGCTTCCTCACCCCAATTTCTGGAAGTCCCTTTGGAGGGTCTTCCTTCCCCACCCCTCCAGCTGGACAGGCTTAGGGAACAGAAGGAGTTTTCTGGGAACAGACTGGGGAGGAGGAGCTAGGAAGAGTGACAAAGGCGTAAGTTGCGGCTTTCTGTGCCCTCTACTTGCTGCCCAAGTGGGGCTCTGAGCTGCCTCTAAAGTGCTCTGGTTCTTAATAGTGGAAGCAGAAGAGATTTTCCAACAGTGCAGCATTTACACATAAGCTGGCCCACCCTGGGATTCAGCCCTGATGGCAGAAGGCCTCTTTGCATAAGGAAATGCTCTGGAGAGCACTGCTCTAAGTGAGAAAGAAGCCAGGCAGACAAGTCTGGCCTAGGATCAAAGCTCCAGGCCTCAGAGGGTGGGCTGAGCTGAGGACAGGCTAGCTCTAACTTCTGAGTTGGCGCCATGAGCAAGGCAGTGGGAAGCAGGGCAGGCTTGGCATGACGCGGGGGGAGCACAGCATCCCGCCTTGTCCACTCTCAGGAGCTGGCCCCTTGGGCACCCTGGGGGCTCCTGCAGCCCTGAGAAGTTGTCAGAAGTCGGCAGTGGTAGAGTGTGGTGGCCAGCAGAATTGGAGGTGCTCCTGAGAGGGTGGGAGGTTGCCTTGGAGGCCGGGCCAACTTCTTTAGTAGGCTCTGTAGATGCTTGGGGCCTGGGACACTTGCAGGGGCCACAGTAATGTTTTACTTTCTTTTAAAATCTGAAGGAAAAAAAATGAACTTTTCAGACACCACAAGTTGCATGTTGTATGATTCCATTTATAGGAAATGTATGCAGAATAGAAAAATCCAAAGAGATAAAAGTACGATGGATTAGTAGTTCCCGGGGGCTGGGAAAAGGGAAATGGGGAGTGACCACTAGTGGATGCAGAGTCTCTTTCTGGGGTGACTAAAAGTGTTTTGGAATTAGATAGTGGTGAAGGTTGCACAACCTTGTGAATACACCAAAAGCCACTGAATTGTGCACTTTAAAATGGTCTGTTTTTATGGCATATGGATTATATTTCAGTAAAGCTGTTTTTGTTTGTTTGTTTGTTTTTAAGGTAAGGTCGTCAGGGACAAAGGAAAAAAGAAAATCAAGAACAATAGTATAATACACACTCTTTAGCTAAATGAAAAAGAAATGTGTTTAAACAGAGAAAAATGAGATGAGGTTCGACAAAACTAAAACTGGAAAACAGGTTCCATCTGGTCTGTTGACTCTGGTGGTGGCTCTGGAACGCTGAGCTAAAGAGAATTTGGAGGCTGCATTTAGGCTCTACAAGAGCAAGCAGCAGGATCAATTAGTCATGCCTGCTGTGGGCACAGGAGGCGAAGGTGGAGGTACAGGTGGCAAGTATTTGCTGATCCTGCTGACACGATACCTGAGGCCCCTCCCAGCTTTCACTCTCCCAGACCTGAGACACTCTCCTGGAACAGGGAGGGGAAATGTGGGCGATAGGCATCTGGGTTAAAGAGGAGGGAGGACAAGTAAGGCAGAGGCTTTCTGATGTCTAATGTCGACCCTGCTCCTTCCACGTCTGCCAGAGTCACCTGCATTTCTTTCCCACACCAGCTTCATTCATGTAATAGCCAATTCCCCCGAGAACCCGCTGTCCCCCAATAAGTAACAGCTACCATGGACAACCCTTAACCAACTCTCTGTGCAGGTCGGCAGTCACACCACCTCTTTTCTAATCACCCCCTGCCCCCTGCCAATTTTCTCCACAAGATAGGTAACTCTCCTTGTTGCAAAAGATTTAGACAAACCCCTCCTGGCACACACCCTGTTATTAAAATATGTGCGTTGTAAAAATATGTGCATCATTAGCACTCTTCTCTTTTTTCAGTGGGGCTTAGCAATTAACATCCCCCTCACTTTCCAAAGAGCGTGTCAAGAGATTTGCTCTGGGCAGCGAAGAAAAATACATTTGTCATTGGAATGACAGCCACAGCAGTCAAAGCCATTTTTATCCAGTGACAGTGGAGCTGGCCTTATCCCTCCTGAGAAAAATAATGAATATTAGAGGTTCTGTTTATAAATATGCACCATTTGCTGATTTCTCTCACTGCCCAGCAATTTTTCAACAGGACACCTTTCTTGGAAACACTGTCTGTGGCCAAAAGATGATAAAATGTGATATCCAGAGAGACGCCTGGGGCTCAGTTTGTTTAACGGAGTAATTGGCCTAGACGCTGAAAGGTCATCTTCCTGTAGCCAAGTTGCCCCAGGTGCTGGTCTGCAAGGTGGCTCCCTGGTTTAATAATCAGGCCTAAAAGCGCTCTTTTTTGCCTCTTCACCAGCTTCCCAAAGGGTCATTCTCTAGGTCAGGTTAAAAAGCCCCCTACTGACCTTTATGCAAGCAAATCTTGAACTTACTGATCCTCATGAACCTTTCTAGAAGGAGCTGAATGTGCGGGCTCATTTCCCCCACCCCTTTGCTCTTTGAAGCTAAGCCTGCTTTCCCTCCCTGACTCACTAATACACTTAGGCCCTAGAACCACTAATGAGATAAGAAAGTGATTAGCTGACAGTGAAATTGATCAGTGATTGTTTCAGGGTAAGCACAGAAAATGTCCCCAAGGCAGTCCACAGATTTTTTCCAATCTGATTTGGGTTTGTTTTTATCACCTCCGGGGTTTTTTTTTTTTTTAGGTTTATTGTCTCTACAAGATTGTCTACAGAGCCTCATGACAGGTGCTGTCGCACGTCCATGTTTGAAAGCCCAGAGTGACTATTTATCAGAAACTGAGCTGAGGGTGAAGGCATAACTTTCAGAGTTTGCTATAGCCTAGATGCTTTTGCTTAAAAACCAAATACTCCCTTTGCAGGAGGCCACATGGTGTGGTGGAAACAGCCAGACTACAAACTTGGGCTGGTTCCTGGGCTCTGACTGTCCCATGCTGTGTTACTTCAGTAAACCACTTGCCTTTTCTTTGCAGCCCCGGCTCCCACATCTGTGAAATGGGGAGGGCTCCTTTGCAGGCAGCGTATCTAGCAGTGTCCAGATAAAGAAAGAAAGGAGGTTTAATTTAAAAAATTAACAATTATTACTACTTCTAAGGCCACCCTAGCCTGGTGTTAAAATAAGGACATTTTGAATTCAGAAACTCGTATTTCTGTGGCTCTCACTTGCACCTGCCATTTCAGGACCCACAGCCTAGCAAAGCACTCTGGAATGACTTCTGGAAGTCCCCAAGAGGGACCCTTGTGTGTTCCCAAACAAAGCTGGTCTGCCGCTATTTCCCCTCTGTCATTTGATGTGTTCTGACAAGGCTGGGATGCTGGTAGATCTGTCTCCAGGGACCGCCTCCCAGTGGGTTAGTCAGCCCACACTCCAGCAGGGCCGCAGAAGGTGTTAGCTGGTCTCTTTTTTCATTAAAAAAATGTATATTAGAATTATATTTTATGACACTGTTGGTGTCATAAAATGTGAATATAATCCATAGCCATTTAAAAGCGCATACTCTAGTGGCATGCGGCACATCCACAGTGTTGTACAATTGTTATCTCTTTCTGGTTCCAAAACATTTTTATCACTCCCGAGGGATACCTTGTACCTATGAAACTGTCCTACTTCCTCCTTTTAGTTAGCGTAATGTTTTCAAGTTTCCTCCATGTTGTGGCATGTATCAGTACTTCATTCCTTTTTATGACTAATATTTCATTGTGTGGCTATACCACATTTTGTTTTTCCATTCCTTGGTTGATGAACTTTGGGTTGTTTCCACTTTTTGACTATTATGAGTAACATTGCTGTGAACATTTGTGTACAAGTTTTTGTCTGGACATCTGTTTTCATTTCTCTTGGGTATATATACCTAGATTAACTTTTGGGAAGACTGCCACTATTTTCTAAATCAGCTGCACCATTTCACATTCCCACCAGCAGAGCACGCGAGTTCTGATTTCTCCATATCCTCTCCAACACTTGTTGTTGAATGTCTTTTTATTATAGCCATCACAGTGGGTGTGAAGTGGCCTCCATCGCATTTCACGGATGAATAAGCTGAAGACCAGAGAGTAGATGTGCCCTTTACAGCCTCGTGTGTTGCAAAGTTAGGCTCTTTACAGCAAATCTCTTTAACTCCCAAGTTGATGCTTGTTTCCATCAGACCAAATGTCCTTTCTCTTTAATATCAATCAAAAAGCAAAATCAGACTAGTACAGTAGTGATGCTCGAGTAGAGCCAGGCTCCCTCCCCTGGTTATTATAACTTCAGGAGCTCCCCAAGAGAGAAAAAGAGCAGCAGTGAGCTTCAGGGGAAGGAGGTGCAGGTCTTCTCAGCCAGCCCGCAGTCCGGCTGGGATTTGTCCAGGCCCTTGCATGGCTAACTTTGCTTTCTGAACTTTATTTATCTGTTTATTTGTTTATTATTTATTTAGTGGGAGAGCGCTTTAGCAATGGCATGTCTGCTTCACCTGCACATTTTATTGAGAAGCTATTAGATAATAGCCATGGTTTTACACTGTGGAGGCACAAAGATAAATAAGATACAGCTTGAACCCAACATATTGACATACTATTTATTGAGTCTTAACAATGAAGGAAATGCAGGGCATGGAGGGAGTGTAGATAAGGGGCAGCAGCCCAGTGTGGAAAATGAGAACAGGAGCTAAGTCTTGAAGGGCTCAGAGTGATGGTGGGAAACTCGCCAGGCCTGCTCTGCACACAGACGTAGGTGGATTGTGCAAGAACTTCTCTGGATGGGCGAGAACAGCTAGAAAGTTAAGAGCGATCAACAGCCCAGGGCTGAGGCCCCTTGTGGTGTTTTGATGGAGTTATGAACAGCCGAGAAACCAATCCGCTTCGTGGCTAATCCGCTTCGTGGGCAACCCAGCACATACGGGTACAACCCAAGCCAAGGATTTTTACACAAGTGGTCAGAGGAATGAGAAAGGCAACCAACCATCGATGGGCTGACCGTGTAACATTTGTAACCACTAAGCAAGTTCTGCCCTTGAGTGTGTACAGCATGGAAAGTGCTGGGGCATCAGGCTGGCTTTGCTGGTCACACCGCCTCCGCACACAGTGTGACTATTGTTTTCACTTCTGAAGGAAATAGTAGATCCCCAAACAACCATTCAGATAAAGAAAAACATGCATTGATTCATCTTTTCCATCTTGGTTTGTGTAAAGTACATTTACATTTGCCTTTGGCTATGTGGTTTCTGCCCAGGCAGGCCTCAGCAAAACTGTGAAACAGGTGAGGTTTCCTCCTTAGACCCACCGAAAGCTACTGTAAACCTCCTGCTGATGGCTTGGGTCAGACAGTGATGTATTAGGTGCAGCGTGCCTCAGGTGCTGTTTACCATACAGTTGAATACATTCTTGATTTTAACTCTTGATTTGGAAATCCTTTCCTCTTCAAAGTTTGTTCACAGTGCTTTGGGCTGGTAGAAATTTCTGCCATTTTAGTTTTGAAGCCCTTTTCATGTTCTTTTTTTTTTTTTAAATATAAAAAGCCCAGAGATCTGGCGACTTGTGGTAATGGCACACGAACCTGAATGTTGTTTGAAGCAAATTTCAGCGGATATTCATAATTAGTCATTTTTATGGTAAGAAACCTGGCAGGTTCTAGAATTTATACCTGGGAGCCTGTAGGAACAGCAATTTGATTGAGTGGTAAGAGGGTGGGAGAGTAGGGACCTCTTTGAAGCCTTAAAAAAATTGCTTAGATTGTATAATACTGATTGATAAAGAAACAACATTTTAAAAAGACATTTAGTCACATTAAAAAAAATGAAATGGCAATTGTCCTTATCACAGGATGTTACCGTCTTTAAAAATTGAAATTGCTGGATGGGGGCCAAGGCCTCTAAACCATCCATAGCATCACTGTGTGGAAGAAGAATTGTTCTTTCCTTTAGAGCAATGGGTCTCAACCTTCCTAATACAGTTCCTCATGTTGTGGTGACCCCCAACCATAAAATTATTTTCATTGCTACTCTATAACTGTAATTTTGCTACTGTTATGAATCGTAATGTAAATATCTGATATGGAGGATGTATTTTCACTGTTACAAATTGAACATAATTAAAGCATAGTGATTAATCACAAAAACAATATGTAATTATATATCGTGAAATATTTATAACTCATGAAGTGTCGTTTTACCTCCAATACTGCTGCTTTCAACACAGCAGCTGCTTTCTACACAGTAGCTGCTCTCTACACATGTGTGACTGGTCCGCATAAGTACATTATGGCGCCAACCCTGTCAAATACACCTGTATTTGTATGGGGTGTATGTGATGGGGTTGGTGCGAAGATGTCATCATGCCGGGTACTCGTGTGTGGGCGTATCTGCATGTGGGTGGACCCGCCTGGAGACGGATAGAGTGGTGTCTCGGTTCCTAACACCATCGAAAATATGTGTTTTCCGATGGTCTTAGGCGACCCCTGTGAAAGGGTCGTTCGACTCCCAAAGGGGTCACGACCTGCAGGTTGAGAACCGCTGCTTTAGAGAATGAATATGACTTTCTTCTGATTTGGAATAAGGTCTGCTCTCTACTGCATTAGAAAATACATACACTCGTGTGAACCTAGTCTCCCTCCTTTTTCTTCCAGAGAAGGAACAGCTGTGGAAGGACTCTAGAGAGGGCACGTGTGTATTCGTTTCTCCTTCTCACCAGTGCTGAGTCATGGACAGCAGTAGGCAGAAGCCTGGAGGGAGGGCTGAGGGGAGACAGTAGGAATGAAGTCCATGAAGAAGGAGAGTGGGCAGGGCTATATCTTTGGGGCTCCTAAAGTAAGAGCAGGGGTGAGGAAGGGTCCTGGAGTGATTATGTCGTGGAGTGGGGGTGAGGGGGCCTCCTAGGTTGAACTCCAGAACAAGCATGAGTAGTGGTGCTAGAAGTGAGGGAGACCTGGAATTTGGTGTTTAACCCTCTTTCTTTTCCTCCCTCCATCCATTCCTTGCCACAACCATTTCTAAATGAGCACCTACTACATACCAGAGACTGAAAAGCACTGGTGTGTAAAATGTGTGAGCCAGGGACCCTGAACGTTCAGAGCCTGCAGTAGGTCAAGCCAGGATGTCTCAGAGGAGCAACATCTGGTCTAGGGAGAGGTATGCAGAGCATATGCCTTACATGTTGATTTTGGGCAGTATGGGATGGTTTATTGGTGCTCATGTTCACGAGAGCTGCATTTGCTCACACCTCTCTCTTTCCCTGGAATTCAGTTTGTTCTACAAATATCTGCTGGTTGTTTTTTTTTTTTTCTCTCCTAATTCAGCAGAAACATCCCTCCACTGAAAATTTCCTGACACTAGACATAGTTCACAACACTCACAATTTCCTGTTTATGTCCCTGGCCCCACTGCATGTAGATGGTAAGGTCCTCGAAGTCTGAGGCCACGCCTTACTCATCTGGCATCCCCGCTGTCCAGCACAAAGATGCTCGGCAATTGTTCTTGAGTAAATGAATGGTTAATCCTCAGGTCTTGGATTTTGTTTCTTAAGCAGCAGTTGTGAAGGCCATTTTATCCCCAGCCTGCAGCCTGGTTTAGCCAAGGATACCTATGGAGAAGATCTAAAAACTTTCTGGTTATACAAGTATTTGGCCTATTATTTTTACTGCTGCTATTACCACAAACTGAAGATGGGCACCCCAAGCTGTAACCGACTATCAGAGGCTATGAAGTCTCTGGATTACATGCACTGAGCCAAGGTGATGGATGGTATATTTAATGAAAGACATACAAAGGAAAAAAAACTAAAATGAAATTGGAGCCTACTCCCCCTACCCAAAAAAAGTTGCCACAAACTTAGTGGCTTAAAGCACTGCAAATTTATTATCTGACAATTTTGGTGGTCAGAAGGTCTGATGCAGATCTCTAGGTGCTAAAATCAAGTCGTCAGCAGGGCTGCTGTGTTCCTTTTGGAGACTCTAGGGGAGAATCTGTTTCCTAGCCTTTTCTAGCTTCCTGAGGCCACCCACATGGCTTACTCATGGCTGCTTCTTCTTCCTGTTGCTTCAGCAACAGTGTGTCGAGTCCTTCTCACGACACTATCTTCCTTGTTTTTTCTCTTTTGTGTTCCTCTTCCACTTATAAAGACCCTTGTGATTATATTGGGCCCACTTCAAATACAGGATAATTTCCTCATGTCCCAATGTTGAAGTCAGTTGATTAGTAACTTCAATTCCATCTGCAACCTTAATTCTAATTCACTGTATAACCTAACATATTCACGGATTCCAGGGAGTAGGATGTGGACATCTTGGGGGTGGTGCTGGTGGGGCATTACTCTGCCTACCACAGCCTGTGATAGATTTCAAATCCCAAATAGGGAATCTTTGGGTTACTTAACCTGTTTTAGTCCATTTGGGCTGCTTTAACAAAATATCACAAACTAGGTGACAACAGAATTTTATTTCTCACAGTTCTGGAGGCTGGACCAAGATAAGGCCCTGGCAGATCTAGTCTCTTGTGTGGGCCATTTCCTAGTTCATAGGCAGCTGTCTTTCTGGGGTGTCCTCATATGGTGGAAGGGAGCAAGTAGCTCTGTGAGGTCTCTTTTATAAGAGCACTAACCCCATTCATGAAGGTTAACCCTCCACAGTCCCCATCTCCTAAATACCATCATACTGGGGGTTAGGTTTCAACATAGGAATTTTGGGGGGACACAAACATTCAGACCATAACACCTTACATAGCTCTCTTCTATTCCTTAGAAAAACTGAGAGTTAGCTGCTTAAGGACTTGCCACTCAAGTCAAAGACCAATGTTTGGCCCTGAAATATTCAGGTAGGTGCTATGGTGATGATCCCTTCTCCACAAATGTGGGAGCGACTGAGATAGACAAGGCTCTTGCTTCTGTCTGGTTCTGAATCACCACCCTGAGGGTATATTCAACCACAGATGAGCCATCGCTGGGTTAAAATGACTGTTAACGCCAGCCACGTGGCAGGCACTGTTTTGCATATACCACCTCAATTGCTACCGTCACTGAGGGATGTGTATTATCCTCGGCAGGTTCAAATGGCAAAATTGGGGTTGAGTCAAATTGAGTAACCTGCCCCAGGTCACATAATAAGTGGCAGAGCTGGCGTCAGAGCCTGGGCTTATGTGATTTCACTTCATGTATGGTTAGTGCTGAGAAGACCACTTCTCTTAAAAGTCCTCCCAAATTATTTCTGGGAGTCCTTAGGGGAGAGGCTGCACATTTGAATCACCTAGAGTGCTTTTAAACACTACCAATGGCCTGCTTCAGACCAATTGCATCCGAATCTTCGAGAGCGGAGCTTGGCCATCTGTAGTTTTCTTGGTTCCCTAGTTACTATGATATGTGGTTAGGGCTAGGAACCGCCACCTTAGCGAAAGTTGTGTGTGCTCTCTAGAACCCAGCGTTGTGTCACTCTGTGTCCTTAACCTCTGCCCAGAACTGCCCTTCTCATGCTCTGTGGCTAAAGAGAGAACTGAGCAGGTGGGGTTTCTCTGATTCTCTCTGGGCCATGTGGCCCCTCCTTGCTTGTTGGCAGGCTTTTTGCTGAAGGCTCCAGCTTAGGGGAGCTTCTCTAAGTGTCCTTTCTCCCTGTCCTGACTTAGCATCTGCAGGTGGATGCGTTTGCCCTGGGCGCCTGTGTTCACCCAGGTGAGTGGGGAATCAGGGATGTGGCCCTACTGAGTGCAGGAGTAACATTTGCCCTTCAGAGGGATAGAAGTACTTCATTTTTTACTCCTTCACTCCCCTTTCCCTTATTGATTTTATGGTGGGATAAGCTCTCAGTCCTAGCAGAAAACAGTAATTTGCAAAGACAGTGATTTAGGTTTCTCCCCTGACTTATTGTTGGTTTAGTAAATCCACATAACACTTTAGAATGGAAATAACTTGAATGCTTGCCCAGAATGGCAGACATGTGCTGTTTGCAGAAATAGCAGGCAGTTGTGGTGGAGTATAGCTGAGTTTAACCCCATTTCTTGTCACAAGTTTGCTGCCTAACGTCAGGGAGATGATTAACATTCTGTGCCTTCATCACAAAAGTGCTGACCCTGAAGGGTGGCAGGATGCATCTGGGGATTCTTCAATTTTCTAGGCCAGACGGTATGTTAATATGTAAAACAATTGTCCTTATTCATGAAACACTTCAAAAAATATAGAAGATTAGAAGAAATAATATAATAGATCCTTATGTATTCATTACAAAGTTTAAACAATGGTTATTCTTTTGCTTCCTGTGCTTCAGAGTTCTCGCGAAAGGTAATACCTGCACAGCTATTGTCCCACTACATCGTTTTCTCCTTGATCCCTCCTTCCCCAAAGGTAACCATTCACTTGAACCTGACATATGTTATTCTCATGAGTGACTTTATATCTTAATTATAATGTATGTATCTATAAATGATCTTACGATGATTTTGTTTTTATATTACCTGTATATTTCTTTTTCCTTTGATTTTTCTTTTGGGGACTTGAGAAACCCTTCCTTGTCCAAAATTCATAGAAGATATTGTCTATGTTTATTTTAGAGGTTTCACAGTTTTATTTTTCACATTTATGTCTTTAACCCATTTAAAATTAGTTTTTGTGAATGTGTAAGGGCGGAACCTGATTTTATTTCTTTCATCATTCCTTCAGTAATTTATCCTTTCCCTATTGATTTATAATGTCACCTGTATCATATGTCTGGTTTATGCTCTGGGGGGTTATGCTGTTTTCAGTTCTATTGATAAAAATGTGTATTCCTTTACAATACCACATTGTTTTAATTATTATAACCTCACAAGCTTTAATTACTATTTTTTACTGAGATATAATATGTAAAATTTACTGAGATAAAATACCATAAAATTCACCCTAGTAAGGTGTAAAATTTAGTGTATTCATAAAATTCATAAAGTTGCATAACTATCATCACTATCTAATTCCAGAACACTTTTTATCACCTCCCCCTCCCCAAAAAGAAACCCTATTAGCAATCACTCCCCAATTTCCTCTTCTTTTCTTCTCCTCAGCTCTTGGAAATCACCAATTTACTTTCTGTCTCTATAGCTCTGCCTATTCTGTACATTATATATACATGGAATCATACAATATGTAGCCTTTGAGTTTGGCTTTTTTCACTTGATTTTTTAAGTTTCATTCATGTGGTAGCATGTATCAGTACTTCATTCTTTTTATGGCTGAATAATATTCCATTTTATGGATACACAGTTGTCCCTCGGTATCCACAGGGGATTGGTTCTAGGACCCCCACGGATACTAAAATTCATGGTAGTCAAGTCCCTTATATAAAATGACATAGTATTTGCATGTAACCTATGCACATCCTCCTGTATACTATAAACCATCTCTAGATTACTTATAATACCTAATACAATATCAATGTTATATAAATAGTTGTTATAGTGTGTTATTTAGGGAATAATGACAAGAAAAAAAAAAGTCTGTACATGTTCAATATAGATGCAACCATCATAGGCCTAACTACATAGTTCACATCAGCAACAGTGTAACTTTTTCCACATATTTTTGATCTGTTGTTGGTTGAATCAGTGGATGCAGAACTTGCAGATACAGAGGTCTGACTGTATCATATTTTGTTTATCTATTCACCAGTTGATGAACTTTTGGGTTGTTTCCACTTTTGGGCTATTATGGATAATGCCACTATGAACATTCCTGTACAAGTTTTTGTGTGGATATATGTTTTCATTTCTCTAGGAGTGATATTGCTGGGTCAAATGGCAATTCTGTTTAGCATTATGTGGGACCATCAAACTATTTTCCAACATGACCAAACCATTTTACATTCCCACTAATAATATATGAAGGTTCCAATTTCTTTACATCCTTACCAACACTTGTTATTCTCTGTGTTTTATTGATTATAGTCATCCTCGTGGGTATGAAGTTGTATCTAATTGTAGTTGTGATTGGTATTTTCTAATGAATAACGATATTGAGCATCTTTTCATGTGCATATTGGTCACATGCACATCTTATTTGGAGAAATATCTATTTGAATCCTTTTGCCTCATCATGTGTTTCAATATTTTACTACTTCAAAATTGTCTTGCTATTCCTGGCGCTTCACTCTTTCATATGAATTTTATCATGAGCTTGTCCCACACAAAAATTCATTGGGATTTATAATAGATTTGAATTTGTAGATTAATTTAGGAAAATTGATTTCTGCGAATATCTATAAACATGGCAAACATCGTTAGTTGACCCAGTTTCCAGACAAACTCTGGAATATCTATGTCCAAATTATTACAAAGAGAGAGAGAGAGAGAGAGAGAGAGAGAGAGAGAGAGAGAGAGAGAGAGAGACTGACTCGTAATTTATACCACTGTTATTATTTTGAGTCTCTATCATAGTCAGTCAAATTCATATCCCAGATAACAAAATGATATATCTGTATATCTCTCCCTTTGCTTAGTTTCTTTAAATATATTCTTAAAATTTTAAAGCATAATTTTGTTCATAAAAGTTTTCATATCACATATTAGATGTATGTCTATGTTCTTTATGGGTTTTGTTGCTATTGTTACATGTATCTTGTTCAAAATAGTATTTTCTATATGTTTGTTGCTAGTGTATAAGAACATTACTGACTTTGTGCATTATTTATGTACCAGCAACTTTATTGAATGTTCTTATTAGTTCTATCAGTTTGTCTACAGGCATTTTTTACTTTTCTGTGTTGGTTGATATTATCTGGAAGTTATGATTTTTTCTAATTCTTATATGTTCAAATTTCTTTTCCTTGCCTTACTACACTGATTAACATTGACAATACAAGTTTATACAGAAGCAATAATAGCTGACATCCTTATATATTTTTTTCTCATTTTTAAAGGAGAAACTCTAATTTTCCACTGTTATGTTTGCTATTTGTTTTATATAGATATTCTTTAGTTAAAAAGAAATCCTCTTTATTTCTACTAAGAATTTTTCTCAAAAAATGGGAATTTAATTTTATCTTATGCCTTTTTCGCTTTTATAACTTTTCTTTTTCCATCTAATTTATTATTTTGTGGATATAAGAATAGATTTTCTAACACTAAGCCTTCCTAGGATGAAACCTACAGTTAAGATGTTTTGGTATGTTGCTCAACTTACTTTGCTAATAGTTTATAAAAATTTTCTGTGTGCATATGTTTGTGAGATAGGCCTATGGTTTTTAGTTCCACACTGTCCTGCCTGGGTTTGGTATCAAGGATATGCCACTCTCATAAAATGAGTGGGGAGCATTTGCTCTTTTTCAGTTCTCTGAAGCAATTTTAATAAGATTGAAAATATCTGTTCCTTTGATATTTGGCAGAACTTACCCATGGAATCATTTGAGTTTGGATTGTGTGTGTGTGTGTGGGGGGGTATATTTGTGTATGTGTGTGCCTGTGTGCATACGTGCTTGTGTGTGAATAATTTTAAATTGTTGATTCATTTTCTTTACTGACTATAGGACTATTTAAATTTTATACATCTTCTTGGACAGCTTTGTTAAATTATATTTTTCTCATATATTATACCTTTAATCCAAATGTTCAAATGTTGTTTATAGTACTGTCTTGTGATTTCTGAAAAATCTCTGCTACCTTTGTAATTAGCTTCCTTTCTACATTACTGGTGGTTTATATGTGTGTAATTTTTAAAACAATCAATATTGTTTTAACCAATCTTGTCACAGGTTTGTTTACGTAGTCATTGTTCAAATAATAACTTTTGGTTTTGATTTTTCTATTGTTTCTCTTTTTTATTTTATTAATTATTCTACTGATCTTTAGAATTTCCTTTATTATCCAGTTTTTGATGAAAGGGAATTTACTCTGTTGTTCTTTTTCAAAATTTAGATGCTTAGCTCACTAATTCTGAGTCTTTCTTAGGTTCTATTACATACATCATCTAAAATTTCCTTTAAGTACTGCATAAGCTACATCCTCCACATTTTGATAGACGGCATTTTCATTTACTTTTAGTGAAAAATATTTTCTAATATTTATTAAAATTCCCTTATTGACTTATGAATTATTTCCAAACACATGGGAGTTTGAAGGATTACCATTTTTGTTATAGATTTTTATTTTTGTTGCATTATGGTGAGAGAGCACGGTTGTATAATATTTGTTGTTTGGTATTTGTTGAGGTGGCTGTGAGTCCTAATACTGTGTATTCTCTAATTCTTAGTTACAGGGACCTATAAATGTCTTTTAGATCAAGCTATTAATCATGCTCTTTATTTATTATTATTATTTTTTAAGATTTTTATTGGGGAATTGGGGGGATGGGAACAGTGCTGGGGAATTGGGGAAAGGGGAACAGACAAGTTGCCGTCATCTTGTTCTTCAATCTAGTTGTGGAGGATGTTGCTTCACTGGTCCAAGTTGGCACCATCATTGCGCTCTTCTCTGGCGAGGCAGATCAGTCGCCGGCTTCTGGACGGCCGCTCACTGTGGCTGCTGGCCGCTCACGCTGACTGCTGGCCACACATGGTAGCCCATGGCAATCCACTGCCACAGGGACTGCAGCCCACGCCGTCGCCGGCGACCCATGGCAGCCCAGCTTCAGGTTGAGCTATTGTTCAGCATCTTAGCTGTGGAGGGCAGTGTCTCTGGCCCTCATATGTGGGATCCGAACTGGGGCCCTCTGGCATCCCAAGTGAGTTCTTAACCATCGCGCCACTCGGCCTGCCCTAATCATGCTCTTTAAAACTTCTGCAGGCTGCCTGTTACTTTTCTAAAGATTTCTTTTTCTTATTAGATATTTTTTAAAAACTCTTTTTCAGATTATATTACCTCAGATTCTTGAGAGTCAAATCTGGTACTTATGGTGTGTTCTCTCTTTTGTCTACGGTAGATTTCTCCTTATGGATTGTGAAAATTTTTAATTGGGAGCTTATGTTAGGTTAACCTTTTTTCTTCAATGAATTCCTTGAGGCATTAGTAGTTTTGGCTTTTTCAGGAGCCTCAGAGTTATCAGTGATCCAGGACCAATTTTTATGCTTATTTCTCAATTAAGAATTCCTAGAAAATATGGGTAAATTGAAACCCCAGATCAGTCTGAGATTTTTAATTCGCAAAAGAGGTGTTTTTGCTCATCTACAATTCAGAGATAGACAAGACTTCTTGTTTATCTGTACTGATAGATTCTGTTCTAGTCTATTTTTTGAGAAAGGATATCACTTTTTGAGAGTTCAAAGTTGAGAGTTCTCAGTTCCAACACTCCAATCTTGCGCTGATTCCAACATCTTGTTTCCTATAGTTTTAAAACTGAGGGATTATATTACTCACCCTGTGGTGACACAGCATTTTCAGCTTCAAAGCTACCATTCTGGTTTCATGTTCCTTTTTTGGTACCTGGAAATTTCCACCTATTCTTTTCTTGTGAGCCTAACAATATATTTTAAAATTATATTTTATCAGCAGTTCTTGCTTTCGGAAGCAACTGATTTTATTGCTGTTATTGGTTATCTTAATCTTCCATATTTCCAGAACTAGAATTCATCCTTAGAGTCTTTTCACTGTGAAAGATGGAAGTTTTAGGACACCATGAGACAAATGCCTATCAGAATGTTCCAACCATTTGTTTTCTATTGAATTCAACATCCCAACAGTATTGAGATAGGATCTGCATTGCTGTCAGCTTGAAGGAGCTAGCGTCATTTCTGGCCTGGTGATTGTGGACACCTTGGTGGAGCTGGCCCCCTGTTATGAAACCACTGGTGGGAACCTCCAACCTGTGGTTCTCACAGATAGAGGAGATGTTTTATCTCTTTCTTCAGATAGATTTTGCCCCACCTTTATTGGGGCAAAAATGGCAGGCCCATCGTGAAACTTACTTGAGCTGCTTTCCCAATGAAGTCCCCTTTGACTTCTCCCCATGGGAAGACTTTGTTATGAGATTTTTCTTTCTTTATTCCAAAAACAAAAGGCTCTCCCTGATCCAGAGAGGAAGCAAGAAGAATTCCCAAAAGAAGGGTCTTCAGGAGAGGATTTTCCTGTTATTCATTTTCTCTGTGTTCAAATATACAGCTATCCTATGGGGAAATATACAGAGGCCTTAGTAGGCATTCCTTGCTTAAGAAAAATGATTATATTGATTAAAAACCTCCATTTCTGTAAAAAGGAATAGTTATTCCCAGCAGACGCTGGGAAGCTCAGAGGCTTTCCTATAATAGACAGGAGTAATAATGCAGCTATAAGAATTACAATTTCGTGTCTTTAAATGCTAAGCATTGTCTTGGTGCTAGGAATCCAGAGAGAGAAGGCAGCCTTTTCCCACAAGGAGTTCACAGACTAGTAGAGATGAACAGACACTCACTTGCTCTTCAAGACACTTCTAGAATGAAAAAGACAAACCACAGATTGGCAAGAACATGGAGAAATTCGTGTGGAACTCTCGTACACTGCTGGGAGGAAGGTAACATGGTACAACCACTTTGGAAAACATTTTGGCAGTTCTTAAATAATTATACATATTCCTACCATACATCTGCCATTTCATCTTAGATAGTTATCCAAGAGAAAAAGAAATATATTTCCATATAGAGATTTGTATATGAATAATCACAGAAGCTTTATTTATAATAGCCCCAAACTGGAAATAACTCAAATATCCATCAACAGGTGAATGGATAAACCAACTGCAGAACATCCCTACAAATGGAATTCTACTCAGCAATGAAAAGGCTTGAACTATTGACATACACAAGATAGATGAATCTCAAAATAATTATGCTGAGTATGAAAGGACACAGACAAAAAAGAGTACCTGCTGTATGAGTTCATTAAGTAAAACTCTAAAACAATGCAAACTAATCTATAGTGA
This sequence comes from Hipposideros armiger, assembly GCF_001890085.2. Taxonomy (NCBI): domain Eukaryota; kingdom Metazoa; phylum Chordata; class Mammalia; order Chiroptera; family Hipposideridae; genus Hipposideros; species Hipposideros armiger. The sequence goes on from NW_017731695.1 coordinate 1,090,574, forward strand.
TAGATAACAGATCAGAGGTTACCTAGGGATGGAGTTAGGGGAAGTGAGGGAGAGGAATTATAAAGGATCATACAGAAATTTCTAGGGATGATGAAGTTGTTTATCTTGATTATGGTGTATACCTATGTCAAAACTTATCAAATTGTTTACTTTAAATATGTGCGGTTTATTGTTGGTCAATATAACTCAATGAGTTTCCTTAAAAATAGAGTAATACACAGATGTCTTATAGGAGGTAAGTTCAGGGTGCTATCAGTAGACAGTACACAGGAGAGTCCCTTAGCTGACGTTATCTGGAGGTCTGGGAGGACAGAATGCCTGAGATTTGGAATTTGAGCCTGTTATTCAGGGAAGGGGGGTGAGGAAGGGCAGGAGGGGTGGAGAGCTCACCACATTGAGGATTTACCAAATGCAAAGGTTCCAAAGTATAACAGTGTGATGTATTTAAAGACCTACAGGTAGCTTGACATCACTGAAACATGGGATGCTTATGGACAGGAGAGGACAGGGGAGGAGAGGAGAGGCAGGTAATGACTCTCAGATTCCTTTTCAGCTCTATGAATTTATGAAATTTTCACTATAATATGCCACTTGTGTAACCAGCTTTTCCAAGCATCCCCATCTCTGAATATTAAATAGGGTCACATCTCCATTTATATGCAAATTGCAATGGTATCACTTTCTAACCCCCTATCTGCTCAAAGTATCCTTCAGTTATTTTGAGAAGTCTCCAAAGAGGCTTTCACATAGATGCTCACAAAAAAAGTCTGCCATGTTCTCTCTTTCCTTCCCAAGAAACACTTTTGACATCTACTTTCCAGAAAGCTGACCCAAGAAGCTGCTTAATTTTCCTGTTTATATGTTAGAGCTCTGTTCACGGGGAGAACTCTAGAGTTCACACCAAACTTAATGAAATGCTGGTTGTGCCCAAGGCCACCAGTCACAGAGCAGAAAGATTTTTGTCGTGCCCCTGCTTTGTGTCCATCCAGCTAAGCAAGAACCACCTTTCACAGAATTCCCTTGTCTCTATAGATTGAGGTGAGCATTGCTCACAAGAGATATTTTGCGTGAGACTTGGAAGGCAGCAGTGAAGCAGCAGTTTGTTTTTTTTTCCCATTCCGATGGTCAGTGTGGGCACCATGGCAGCTTGCTGTTGTTTACCACTAATCTTCTATCTGGCTGGGGCTGTTCCCACCAGCTCTGCTGTTCCCGTGAGTTCTTAGCCAAAGGATTGTGCAGCTTTGTGGTGAAGGAGGCCAGTATCTCCTACAGATCACCGAGGGCATCAAGGTTGGAGGTAGTGGGAGACACACGCGGGTCCCATTTCATCCTTGTGGGTTCTGGTTTGTCCTTGCTCTTGTCCACATCCAGTTTGTTTTTTCTCGATTGACAGTCTAGCTGATCTCTAGCAACTTCAAGTTTAACAGCAGATATAGAGGCAATATCCTGCATAGAATGCTCTACCACCACCCACAGCCCCTATAATAAAATGCCTCATTCCACATCACTCACAGTGGTTCTGCTTCTCTGATTGAACCTAAGACAGGTCTCCCACCCACCTCTTTGCTACCTGGGCCCAGGAGCAGCTCTGCTTTGCCAAAACCTTTAGGAAGTCCTCTCATGACAGCAAAGTGTTGACTGTCTGACCAATACCTTTACAGAGACTCAAACTTCAGGGCTGATTGGGAGAGAGGTGCCAACACAAACCTTCCATTCTCCTCTCTTCTCCCAGCCAAATGCCCCCCTCCTTCACAGTTAATAAAAACAAAGCTCCCTGCACGGCCATGGGTGTAAACAGATGTTTCGTGTGGGCGTGAGTGCTGGTGAGGGCTGCTTTGCTCTCCATACCAGCTGCCTCAGGGCCCTGCTCAGACAGCCCCCAGTGCTCAGAGAGACGTGATGAACTCCTCTCTGAGTCTTTGATTCTTCCGTTCAAAGGGTCCCAGCAACTTGACCCTATTCTCATATGTCTTTGTTTGTACTCATTTCCTTTCCGCGGTGCTTTGCCAGAATTCTGGGATGGATTACAAGGCCTCCAGGAAGATCCAGCAGACTGGAGGAGCAGAGTAATTTCACGGCTTTTGAATGCCATGCAACACTATATCTGGTAAACTTGAGTCTACAAAGCTCGCAGAAAGCAAGAAACTTCTAAGGATAGAAGAGAATGGACTAGAACTGGGTCATGAGAGTATCTGAGCTTGAACCCTCCAACGTGTGTCTCCCAGATTCTGGGCAAGTCCCTTTTTGCCCTGCCTCTGTAAAGAACATCATGTACACTTACAATTTTTCCTTCCCACTGGCCCCATAGGATGCTGTGAATATGACAGGGAGAACATGTTCTGAGGCCCAAAAAGCTGTGTTACCTGGTTCAGCCATTCCTACACCTGCCTGATCATTGGAACTCCATCAGTTGGATTACTATTCCTACATACATGTTAGAAACCAGTGCTGCTTTGCAGCTCTAACACCCGCTCTCCAAGATTTTAATGCTACCGGTAGGGTGGACTGTGACATGGAATCTGTAATTTAAAAGCAAAACAAAAAATCAAACAAAACTTGACAGGTTATTCTGATGATAAACCAAGTTTGTAAACAACTGATCTAGTGAAAGAAAGGCCCTTACAAAGTTTAGGGTTCTGTCTCTAAGTCCAAGGAAAATGGAAGTAATTATCCGTAGAATTCCAGCACAAGAACACATTTTTATTAGAATTACATGGATCATGAGCAACTGCTTCTGAGACATTTGGGTGGAGAGCATGCTGGCAAAGCAAAAATCTCACCCATTTCAATTCAGACAAAGCCCTCCCCCCCCCAAAAAAAAAAGACAGTTGTGGGGGGTTGGAGTAGAGAGGAAAGAATTGCATTTTCTGAAGTTTTACTCTCATTGTGGCCACCATACATTCTGGAAGTGTTAGGAGTCTCTTCCTTTCATATATGCCTATTGCTAACTGCTCTTACAGCTCACAATCCATGAATCCCTGTTTTTGACATGGAACAATGCCTGTTTCTTATAGGACACCACACTCTGGCTAACCGTGAGAGAACAGATTTTGGGACACCTTTCCATTGGCTTGGGATTTAAAAATTTTAATGCATCTTTCAATATATATGTACTTTAGGTCACCATCAATTGCCTTGTAACGAAGGTGGCTACATATCCCAGATGTCTTGGGGGATCTGCCAATTTATTCTGCCCCCTTGTCTCCTTAGTATCCTAAGCACAGTTAGGGGACCTGTGTTTCCTAATTTGAATGTGGGAAGTTGTGGTTTTATTTTCAGAGGTTGAAATGGAATGCATGCAACCCCACTTTGGGTCTCTTTTCCAGAGCCTGCATTTCCTGGCTGATGCATTTCTTCAATGCCTGGTAGACAAAGCTGGAGCTGTTTTGGTTCCATCAAATATATCAGTCCATTGCTTATTGTCCTGCTCTGGGTAGTCACCCTGAGAAGAAGGGGCATCTGAGGGTCCAGCATTACTTTTCCTGTGAACACCAACTCAGTGCTACCATCTCGTGGCTGGGCAAACTCTAAAAGCTGCCAGGGATTTAGCAACCTTCTGCGAAGGAACCAGTCCTTCAGAATGGATGTCCTCTACCTGCTCTGCAGCAAAAGTTAGCCATGAATTCCTAACAGCTAGGCCATCCTTGCTTTTCTGTTTCCTGAATGAAGACAATCACTGCTGGATTATTAAGGTCGAGCCCCGTCAGTTCCTTAAAAGAGAAAGAAATTCATTCTTGTTTTGGTTTTAGTTGTTTTTGGATTAGCCCTTAGACAATATTTTGAGCCAAGGTTTGTGAAGTTTGGAGAGAAGGCCTTAAAAAGACATATACTACCCAAGGCCAGAAAGAGAGGCAGAAAGTGGGGACACCTACGAGTCTTACCTCAGGAGCAGGGGTTCTCAAAGTGTGGTCCCTGCGCCAGCAGCATCAGTAGCTTCAGGGAACGTGTTAACATGCACATTCTTGGCCCCCAGCCCAGACCTGCTGATTCACAAACTCTGGGGTGGAGCCCGGAAGTCTGTGTTTTTGATGACTCCGAGGCAGGCTCAAGTTTAGAGCCATGATGCTGGGGAAGAGAAGCCATTCCTGGACAAATGTGAAGTAGCTGGCATTCGACATCCATGTGGTTCACCGTGATACTCATTCCTCTTCAGTTCCCTCTCCCCATGTTATTTACTCAATAAACAAGTATTTATTAAGTGACTGCTATGGGGATGTCATTGTTTCAGGTGAGGTGGACATAGGGATTGGTCTGAGCAAGGGCCTGAGAACTGGCATTTCTAACAATTTCCCAGGTGTTGCTGATGCTGCTGGTCTGGGGACCACATTTTGGGAACCCAGGTTGAGAGACAAGAGCAGTAAGCCCAGAAGCCTTGTGGTTTCCGATGGAGAGTGCAGTTCAGGCTCTTTGGGGTCTTTGTGTCAGTGAGACCCACTCCTTGACCCTTCCTGCTGCCTCTTACTGTGGGCACTCAAGAGACATATTTATTTGAATTGAGCTGCAGTCCATTATAAAGAGATTAAAATAACATTCTGTGTTTTCACCACCCAAAGTTTAGGCGATTCAAAAGCCAAAGCAAGCATGCGATTATTAAAAGGCCTTAGAGAAAATTGTCAATAGTCTCGGAAATTTTGGCCATACATCAAAAGACCTGCTTCGTGCTCTGCGTCGTCTCAACTTGATCAATATTGCTTGCTTGCAGCACATTCCCCTCTGGTTTAATTTGCCATTTATAAGTTTGGTTGGTCCAACGAATCTGAACAATTCTGATGCAAAGAATAAATGAGCAGAACAGAAAATCAAACTGGATTTGTGGGCACAATTATAGAGTAAGAAATCTTGGAGCTGGGAGCAGAACTCTAATTGCAGATTAGAATCCAAATGTCTGGGTGTATGTCACACACACTCTCTATATCTGCTGACCATAAACAGTTCCTCTGATTTATCTTCCAGCCAGCATTGCTTAGAAAGGTAAGAGCTGGGTTTTGCTTTGCAAAATCTTAAGTCTGATAGGGAGAGTAGATGAGGCAGCTTAGGGTGATGTCCAATACTCCAGGTTTTAGAGCCAGGCAAAGCTTACCCCCTAAATCCTTTGTAGGAATTTATTTGATCTCCCTGGATCTCATTTTCTTTACCTGTAAATTTGGGACAGTGCAACCTACTTCATGGAGTGGTTTTAAGAATCAAATGAAAATAAGTAGGTAGGCACATAGTAGGTGTTCAATATGTAGTAGCTATACCTAAGCTCCCAGTTGCAGAGGGTTGAGGCTGGCAGAATTGAGAACCTGAATGTCCAGACCTACTCCGGGCCTTCTTGTCCCTCTTGTTCCTGTTCCGGGCCTTCTTGTCCCGGTTGAGGTTGCTCTGTTTGCAAATGGAAGTACATGAGCCCCCAATGGAGGGTATCCCCAGGGCTGTAAAAGCTGTGTCACTCCCAGGGCAGCAGAAATGGTCTTCCTAGAGCAGCAGCATCAGATGATCACACTGGAGAACCAAACAAGACATTACTACAGAATCGACGGAACTGGCCTCTGCAGACCTGGCCGTAATTAGATGTGATTAAATTTTTTTTTTTTTTTTTTTTAGCTGAGCCATCCTGCTACCTGTTGGCAGCTCAGCGGCTGCTCAGCTCGGGCTGGACTCGAACCGCTGTTGCTCAGAGCTCAAACTCTTGAGCGAGCTCTTAACCAACTGAGCCACTCGACCGGCCCAGATGTGATTAAATTTTAAAGGGATACCCCATACAAGTAGCTGGTGTGTGCTCGTTACAGTCCCTGGGTTTGTCGAATGCATTCCTCCTGGAAAACTAGCTGAGTTTGTTTGATGGCAGAGCAATTTGGGAGTTAAGAGAGTTTGGGCTCAAAAAGGGAGGATCTGGGTGGGGGCTGCTGTGGGGGCATAGAAGATCCAGGCTTTGATGTGGATGGGACAGCAAGAGAGAAGCGGTGCCTGGAAAAGTGGGGAGGGTAGATATGGGACACTGGAGACTGAATTTGTAATTTTTTTGAAGAAAGATCCCTTCGGGTGAGTCCTACTGGGAAACACTTTTCATGAATCAGGGGTCAATTCTCCTACCATGTGGCCTTGTTGCTTAGAGAGTTCATAATTGAATGAGTAAGACTCTAGGAGATGAAAAAATTATCCCAGTAGTCATGTGATGAATGTGTAGGGGAAAGAGTTTAGGCCATGGGGTCAGATTTGGTCCTGAGTTAGAATCCAGACCTTGTGACTTCAAGCTGAGTGGCTTTGGGCTAGTTCTGTACGCATAACTAATCTGTGATACAGATCTTACTGCAAAGTGGGATTAATAATGTATGTATCTCACCGGGTTGTTGTGAAGATTAACAGGAATAATATAAAGAAGCATTTAGCAGAATGCCTGATTAATAGCAAGCACTAAATATTAATTGGTGTTATGATAAAGAGCTTTTCTCGTTAGAGCCCTTGGTAGGGGTTTTTAGCTGTGTGACCTTTAAGAGGTCACACAGTCTTTCTGAGACTGAGTTGGCTTCAGCTCTTTAAAAAGCAGAAATAGCCCCAGGGACTTGCAGGTGGGGGCATGGGTCAGACTAGGTCTGTGTGGTTCTGATGGGTACAGACAAAGCCATTCATTATGAGTTTGAGTTTTGGTGGCTGGATGCTTGAAGTGGTGTGCGTGGGGAGGCTGGAAGGGGTCTGAAGCCCATCAGGAGAGGTTTGTTTGGAAACAAGTGTGTCTTCGGTTTTGAGGGAGAGGAAACGGGGAGGGGGTGTGGAGTAGCACATGCCAAAGGCAGGGGCGGCTGATGAAACTTCGTGGTTTTATTTCTCAAACTGCCAGCGCAGGTCCAGGTCTTCAGCCTGTGCTGTGTTTGCACCTGCCACTTATGTCCTTGCTTGTCTTTGAGTTAACCTGCTAAGGCAGCCGCAGCAACTGGGGTCTGGAAAACAGCCCAGCCGTTATGCGAACCCACTTTCCAAATTTGGCCAATGTTCGTTGATTCCTTCATTGCACATTTATTGAACACTTAGTATATTCTAAGTGCGGGGGATTCAGCAGTGGACAAAACACATACAAGTCTTGCTCTCAAAGACCTTTCAGTCTTGTATAATTAAGATTTTTGCCATGAACTAAAAGTCCAGAATCACATGAGACCATATGAGAGGGTAAACGTCATTTAAATTGGGGGTTTGGCAGCAGGTAGATGAAATTGGAGTGAGTATGGATGAGAGAGGAAAAGACATTAACTGAAGTGGAGACCAGCCTTTATTTATATTTTTAAAGACAAACCTCCCTCTCACAAACAGGCATTGACCATGGGAAAAGCAGTTCCCTGGCTTCCTGATACCATTGTCCTCTGAATGCACACACTTTTTGCTGCCCCCACTCGATTCATTTACCTCCCTTCTTCAGCTACTCCTGACTATATACAGTTGAACTTCAGGCTCAGCTCAAGGACCATTTGCATAAAGCCTTCTGAACTCTTCCACTTTTTAAGCTCTCTCTTCCTCTAGACTTTTCTCAGCGTGTATCTGGACTGTTCTCTCCACCTTGATTCTACTTGGTGATATGGAATATAGTTTTGTTATTCCTGTGTTACACGTGTGTGTTAGTTCAGGTGCAGTACATCTCTGAGAAGGTGTATGTCGCATCTCCTCAGTGAGAATATTGCTGAGGCTGTAGAATGTCAGAGTCAAATGAGTCATTTATCGATCTTATCCTCTAAACTGCTCATCCTGAATGAGGTGAAACTGAAACCCAGAGAAGTTAAAGGACCCCAACTAGTCACTGGATGGGCATCAAGGACTTGGATCAGGTCTTGTTATTTTATCTTTTGCTTTTATCAGGATACTTGTTCCAGAGTCAGAATTCAATACTTATTTTCTCATAGTTTGTTTATTCCTTTAGCTAAACCATGTACATACTATCCCATGTCCTTCCTTTACTCATTTCCAGCAGTGGATGTAGGCTGGGGTATCACTCAGCCCTTCTGGGTGACTTGATTATCTTATTTGTGAAATGGATATAGTAACTTAAGCAAACAAACATTTATTAAGCACTTACTGTTTGTCAAGAACTTTGCAAAGCTTTGGGGATAAAAAGCTGGTAAGACAAATCTGGTCCCTGCCTTAGGGGAGCACACAGTGGTAAAAGCTGGTAAAGAAACAGTTACAATGCAGCAAAAAATATCTGTCATAAAGGGATGTGTAACATATGGGAACACAACAAACAAACCGATTTGGGTTGGGAGAATTGGAGAAGTTCATCAATACCTTCTCTGCACACCTCAACTTTGTGTTATGAGATGCCAATAAGATAATGCGGTGGAAATGTGGTGACAAATAGGAAAGACTGTGTCTGAACACACTATCCAAGCGGTTGGTATTGTGATTCAGAGAGAGGTCAAAGAAGAAAATGATGGATGGGAAGAGAAGGGGAATAGTCATCCTTTCTGATGAACCAGTAAATTTTACACAGAGAAAATTAAGGTTCATGGCTATAGAACCACTGGAGCTATAGCCACCCAGCTTGTAAATTGAGCTTTCTGTTACAGGAATGATCAAAAGGCAGCTGAAAGCTGTCTATGACTTAGAGGGTTAGTCAGCATTATCTTCCCATTGGAAGAAGATGGGTGGGAAGACCTGTGATAGAAGAGCAGATAGGATACTGGGGGTGGAGGTGGTGGGGTGGTGGGGTGGTGGGAAAATCCGTGGCAATGGCTATCTTGTCTAAACTGAGAGCCATGATGGGCTGGTGAGAGATTCTCTTCTCTCCCCTCACCCCCTGCACCCTGGAATCATGGAGATTTGAATAGGTTATTTTGAAATAAGTAGTTTGCAAACATGAGCAGCTGTGGTAATGAAAGCACAATGTTCAGACTTATCCCTTGGTTAGGATTTACAATAGCATGGGTCAAAGGACATTACCCAAAACAAAATAATTATGTATGGTGAAAGCCTGACATCACCTCAAGAGGCATTCTTAAAAAACCAAAAATCAAAAAACCCTTAATGTTAATTTGTGTGATGCTCTTGATACTTGGTTCTGTCCAAACTCAGGAGGGATGGCCAACCTAGAGCTGAGAGGTAAATTGACCACAGGGCACCCTCTGGTGGTGAGGTAGACGCACTACAGTTCATGGCTTGAGTCCACTTAGGAAGGAAACGAGGCCCTTTCAGGGTTTTAGTGTCCCAGATGTAGACACATCTTCCGTCTATTGAGAGAATGTTCTGAGGGTCTTCTTACTGGACTGTGTGGCAATAAAACAAGCAAGCATTGTGGAGTTTTCCATAAATGGCTCATTATTGCAATGAAAATGATGCAGGAGCAGCTCCACTATAAACCACTGTGATAAATAGTTGCCTAACCCAGAACTAGGGGCCGCCTGTCTTCTACGACCATCTCTTCTTCCTTCCTTGCTCCCTCCACTTTGCCAACATTAACCAGCAAGGGGTACTCTTTCTTTGAAGTAGAATCTGTATTATAGTGATGTGGCAACAGCAATGATTATAGTAACCCCCAAACCGTTATGGGCTCTCCTCTTTGTGGCTCTGGGAGACTTCAGGAAGTACAGATGGAAAAGGGAAGATATAATTCAATATGACTCATTGTCCTCTCATTCCAGGAGAGATGCTCGCGAGATTGATCAATGAACAGATGTCTCATTGCTGTTGACATGTGTTCCTTGAGTGACAAAGGGTCTGTGATTTCTGGGATCATGGCTGGAATCATCTTCAACTTGGTGCCACATGATACCTTAACTAGAACACCTTAAAAATGAGGGAGGTCATATAAATAATAGTACCTCAATGCTGTTGGGGTTTAGTCTTTGGCTAAAGCTGTCTGAGACACGTGAGGCCTGCTGGAGATTAACATATTGGCAATTCAGAAGGACACACTTTCCCAGTCTGTGTCTGGACATCTTTGGTTCTCTGTAGGATCCTTTAGGCTCCTCATTGGTGTATCAGGACACAACAGCAAAGCCAAGTCACAAAGCATAGTATCTGGCAACTCCTACTTGGCAAACAACAGGGGCAGTGCTGCGATTACTGCAGCAGAAGTTTGGGACAAGGAGTGGACTACAACTTGAATCTGTGGTCGCAGGTTTTGCTTGCCTGCACTTTAGCCACTAGATCCTTTTTCACCTAGTGAATCTGTCAAAATCATTCTTTGGAGATGGCAAAGAATGCACAGTGGGAATAGTGGATTTGCTCTCACACAAGCTTTGCTGCCACCACCCCTAGAGCCTCTGAGCAGGCTTGGGTGAGTTGGGGAGGAAGACAGGGAAGGCTGGAGGGGATATATCTGCTCCTGAAGGTGGAGCCTCCTGCAGCAGAAACATGCCCAGGCTGCCTCACAGGACTTGGTATCTGGCTCCACTTCACGTGAAGCAGAGCATACAGTTTATGTCTCTTCACAGACAGGCTGGAAGGATCCTCTTCTAGCCCATTTTGCTCAGGACCAGTGACTCTTTTGGGGCAATAAAGTAGGGGTGGACCTCATGGACAGATAGTGACCTCCAGTTCCAAGGATAACCCAGAGGCAACAAAAAAAACAACAGTGTTTTTTCACTTAGAATCATCAAGGGAAACATAAAAACGTGACCTGTCAGAAGTGTACTGGTTCTCAAGGGCATTTTTCCACTGTGCTTTGAAGAACATTCCATCACCATGAAAAGTTCTTTCCCTGGAAATCCTCAGGAGAATCACTTATTGAGAAAGTTCTGTGGTCAATGCCCATGGATGTATGGGGCACTTGGGCAGAGTATGTTGAGTTGTACTGTAATCTATTGTAGGCATTTGATTATCTCTAGGTGTTAGACCACCAAGTAAAGTTGCCAGACAGCTCCAGATAACAACTGGTTCCTCTGACTCTCCCATAAAGATCTCCTGTAGGTGGATTACTCATGTTGAGAGCTCTGCATTCTACCGTTCAGCAGGCTGCCTGGTCCACCCACACCCTAAACAAGTCATGGAACTTCCTCTATGGGATACAGTGAAACTGTGTGACTTGATCAGCAAGAAGAGATGTTCTTCTGATGTTGAAATTTCAAGTTGACAGAGCATTCAAAGTTGCTCTTCTACGTTTGTCAGAGACTAGGCCTGGACTGAGAGTCCAGGGATGAATATATAGGCAATCCCATACCATCTCATTTAAGAAAGCTCAGGGTTTCAGCTCTGAGGGTGAAACATAGATTTGTAACATACATAGCTGGTTGCTCACCAAACAATTACTATTATTTGTGACATTTCATTGATTAATTCTAAAACAATTATTGAAAATTTACTACATGTAAGGCAGTGAGGACATGAAAGTGAACAATACTTTACATTTATCTTCTCAGATATATTTTTAAAAATGTTTACCAAAGTATTGGTACAGAAGAACTTGTGATGGCAAGCAGCCATTTTCCACTTGGTATTACCCCTCCCCAGCCCCTGCTTTAATCTATTTATGATTTGTAGTATATCAGGAGTCAAGATGACAGAGTAGTAAATGTTGTGCTTGTTTCCTCCCACAACCACATGAAAATCACACCTAAACTACAGGACAACCATGTCCGAAAAATGCCTGAAGTCTAGCTGAACAGAAGTCCTACAACTACGGACATACAGAAGAAGGCACCTTGAGACTAGTATGAGGGATAGAGACTTGAAATGGGTTGGTCCCACAGCCACGTGGCAGTTAAAAATCAGAAGGAATGTCTCCGCTGTGGAAGTTGACCTGGAGGAGTGAGGAGTCCCAGCCTCACACTAAGCTCCCCAGCCCAGGGTTCCAGTGATAGGAGGTGAAATCCCCACAACTTCTGGCTGTGAAAACCAGAGGAGATTGGGCTGAGTGAGATGGAGGGCTTGCTGCGGTACCAGGTGCTCCTCTTAAGGGGCCCATGCATGGATTTACTCACAGATGGACTCACTCACCCTGAATTCCAGCACTGGGGCACCCGCTCAAAAGGTACCAGGGACATACAGAGAGGAACTGAGTGGTCTGGCTTCAGGGTGACTGCTGGAGTGACAGCTTTCTTACATACAGAAGTTCTGGTAGAAACCACTGGGTCTTTGTTGAGCCCCCACCCCCACCCCCCACCCTCCATTGTGCAGATGCAGGTGGCTGCCATATTTGAGTCTCCAACAACCTAGCTAACACTGTTCACCCTGCTGTGGTGATCTCTCAGACCTTGCCACACTCAACTTTCGGGCACACCCAAGCAGCTTCCAGTGGCTTTTCCATACCAACAGCCTGTCTTTGCTCATGCTTCAGGCTTTCCTAAAATCTCTCAAAGGTTCACAAAACCCAAAGAAGAATCTGTCCTCAGTGTGCCCTTTACCTCTTGATGAGCAGCCCCAAGCTGGCACTAATGGCAGGCAGCCTTGGTTCACAGGTGGGCCATCTGAGGTACGTCCAAACCCAGCAAGGGTGGCAGCCATCTGCTGATTGTTTTGTGGCTTATGCCAGGTTGCTCCAAGCAGGGCACAGCCTGATGCTGAACTTGGCCTGTGTCAGGGCTGCTCCCAGGAGGCTCTGGGGCCAGCAAGCCTGGTGGCCAGCTTCAGACTGAGTCGGAGCACAATGCAGCTGCCTCCAAGGGTGACACACCCAAAGGGCATTCTGAGCAGGCACCAGAGCCCTGCTAACGTGAATCCTATTCTGTAGGGTCAGCCCCTGCACAACAGCTCCTCCACGGTAGTCATGGCCAGTTCTCACAACCAATCACCCTAAGGGTCAGTCCCTTCCAGTGACGTGCAAAGAGCAACCAAAGTTCAACTACAGTAGGAGGGCACACACAACCCACACAAGGGACATAGCTAGAGCATCCAGCTCAGGTGACCAAGGAAACTGCACCACTTGGTCCCCAGGACACCTACTACATAGAGCCATTCTACTAAGATTGGGAGAAGAGCAATACTACCTAATACATAGAAATAAAAATAGGGAGGCAGACAAAATGGGGAGACAAAGAAATATGTCTCAAATGAATAGAACAAAGCTCCAGAAAAAGAACTAAACAAAATAAAGGCTAGCAATCTACCAGATGTAGAGTTCAAAACAATGGTTATAAGGATGCTTAATGATCTCCAGAAGAACTTCAACAAAGAGATAGAAAATATAAACAAAGAACCGGTAAAAAATGAAGATTATAATAACTGAAATGAAGAAAACATTAGAGGGAATTAAAAGTAGATTAGATGAAGCGAAGGCTGAATCCGTGATTTAGAAGATAAAGTAGCAGAAAACACCCAATCAGAAGAGCAAAACGAAAATAAGAATCCCCAAAAAAGGGCCTTTGGGACAACAAGGAGACCAACATTTGCATCATAGGGATAGCAGAAGGGGAAGAGAGAGAGAGCAAGGAACTGAAAACCTATTTGAAGAAATAATGATGAAAAACTTCCCTAACCTGGTGAAGGAAATAAAAATACAAGCTCAGAGAGTCCCAAGCAAGATGAACCCAAAGAGACCCACACCAAGACACATCATAATTAAAATGCCAAGGATAAAAGACAAAGAGAGAATCTTAAAAGCAGCAAGAGAAAAGCAGTGAGTTGCCTACAAGTGCTCCCATTGACTCTCATCTGATCTCTCAACAGAAACTTTGCAGGTTAGAAGGGAGTGGCATGAAATACTCAAAGTGATGAAAAGCAAGGATCTACAATACAATGATTACTCTACCCAGCAAAGCTATCATTTAGAATTGAAGGACAGATAAAGAGCTTCCCAGACAAGAAAAAGCTAAAGGAGTTCATCACCACCAAACCAGTATTACAAGGAATGTTAGAGGAACTTCTTAAGACAAAAAAAAAAGAGAGAGAGAGAGATAAACTGGCAATAGCTACATATCTATCAACAATTACTTTAAATATAAATGGATCAAATGCTCCAGTCAAAGCATATATGGTGGCTGAATGGATTAAAAAAAAACAAGACCCTGTAAGAGACTGACTTTATTTTATTTATTTATTATTTTTTTTGAGAGACTGACTTTAGATCTAAGGACACAACAGACAAAGTAAAGGAATAGAAAGAGATATTTCATGAAAATGGAAACAAACAAACAAACAAAAAGCTATACTTATACAAGACAATAGACTTTAAAACAAAGGCTATAACAAGAGACAAAGAAGCACCCAGTAATCCTACTTCTCTATCCAAAGAAACCCAAAACACTACTTTAAAGGGACATTGGCATCCATATGTTCATTGCAGCATAATTTACAATATCCAAGATATGGAGGCAACCTGAGTGTTCATCAATGGATGGTGGATAGAGAGGAGGTGGTACATATGGAGGGTGCCAAAAAAATGTATACACATTTAAAAAAAGGAAAACTATATTAAAATTGTAATACTCAATATATACCAATAACAAAAGATGAATACAAATCACATGTGACTTCTGCAATTACAAGAGGTGCTCAGAGTGGTTGCCATCAGCGCCCAGACACTTCTGATTATGGCGAACTACTGCTTAAGCAACATTGACCAAAGTGTCCACTTGTATACATATTTTGGCACCCCTGGTATATACAATGGGATATTACTCAGCCATAAAAAAGAATGAAATCTTGCCATCTGCAACAATATGAATGGACCTCGAAGGTATTATGCTGAGTGGAGTAAGTCAAACAGAGAAAGACAAATGCCATATGATTTCACTTATATGTGGAATCTAAAAAACAAAATAAATGAACAAACAAAACAGAAACAAACTCATAGATACAGAGAGCATTTTAAGGTTGCCAAATAGGAGGGGGATTGGGGAGATGGGTGAAAAAGGGGAAAGGATTAAGAAGTGCAAATTGATGGTTACAAAATAGTTATGGAGATGTTAAAGTACAGCATAGGGAATATAACCAATAATATTGTAATAATTATGTATGGTGTCAGACAGGTACTAGATTTATCAGGGTGATTACTTCATAAGTTATATAAATGTCTAATCACTACATTGTACACCTGAACCTAATACAATACTCTGTGTCAACTGTTATTGAAAAATTTAAAGATATATTTTAAAAATTAAAAAAAATTATCATTTAATTCTTATGGTGGTGATCTCCTTATATGTTATACCTCTATTTTTAATTTATAAATGTTATATAATATATTTTAACTCCCACTATGAAAAATGAGGATTTAGCTCATTTATTTACACCATGCCATTTTACTTTCACCTCTCTTTTTTCTCCTTCCCCTCAATATTTGACAATTATTATCAAATTATTATTATTATTACTATTATTATTATTATTATTACTATTATTATTTTTTTTCCTTCTCATCTCAAACCAAGGGAGAAGGGTCTTTAAGATCATTACTCAGAAACAGTGGGACTCTCTGCCAGGAAGAGAGACTGACATATGTTTTCTCTTTTAGGTACCAAATTTCTGGGTGCCCTTTTTGTGAATGTTGTTTGTGGTCCGTTTCTGAAGACCTGAATACTAGATGTATGGCTCTCACTTCATCCTTCTTGTGTAAGCTGATTTGTGATTTATATTCCTTGCCTGAGGGTGTCCACATTGACCTAATTTTTTTGCCAGTGATATGGAATCACAGCTTCCCCTGATGTGCATCACATCCACTGGAAACCTTTTCTTCATAAGTTTAAATAGGTTGTTCCAGGTCTTTGGGGATGTGTGTGTGTGTGTGTGTGTGTGTGTGTGTGTGTGTGAGGGGGCACAGACCCCTCAACTCCAATAACTGAAACTCAAACTTTTCTCCAAACAAGATGGTTTTCCTTCCGCCTCTTTCACTACCTCACCCTTCCTAAGCCGTGCTCTCTATTCCCCCAACTTGTTGACTCTTTTCCCAGTCTGAGGATGGTCAAGAGATTTTATCTCTGGTGCCTATTTGATCAGTAACTAGTAGTGGGTGCC
This sequence comes from Hipposideros armiger, assembly GCF_001890085.2. Classification (NCBI taxonomy): domain Eukaryota; kingdom Metazoa; phylum Chordata; class Mammalia; order Chiroptera; family Hipposideridae; genus Hipposideros; species Hipposideros armiger. The sequence continues at coordinate 1,106,429 of NW_017731695.1, forward strand.
AATGCTGTGAAGAATTAGGAAACATGAAGGTTGATTCTCCAACATCCATTCCAGCCCAGATGGCTGAGTCTAAGGCAGCCAGGTTCATTGCCCTCCTTGGACTAGTAAATGATTTAGAAAAGGGAACGTGACCTACCTCTGAACACTGACACACAAGAAGAAGCCTGCTAGGGTTTCTGGGAAAGGTAACTTTTCTCCTACAAGCAGGGAAAGAAGATCTCTCTGTACCTTCTGGACCCTGTCATCCTGGATATGATTTCTGCTGAGCCAATGTGCAACCAGAATGGATATAAAGCCAACTTTGAGGATGGCAGAACAGACAGGTGGAGAGAAACTGGGTCTTTGATGACTTACCTGAGCTACTGAATCAAGCAACCCTCAAATCCACCCCTGTTTTGGCCCTTGAGGCTTCCTGTCATGTGAGAGAATATATTTCCATATTGAGGCCAGTTTGAGTCAAGGTTTCTGAAGTCAAATTGACCGATATTGTTTCTGAAGTCATTGGTGGAATCAATGTGAAAGGGAGCTGTGATTGATTAGCTATGTCTCTCTGATGGAAGTGTGGACGTTCTCCAGCCTGTGCCCTTCCCTTGCTTATTCCACTCTTATGAACTTCTCTCTTCCCCAGTGTGGGGGTTTAAAAATCCAGCCAGGAGACAGGCAGGAACACAGCACACTGCAGCCTGTTGGAAGCACCAGGTGGGTGGTGCTGACAAGATCACATGCGAGGCTCATCTGGGGGCTGCGTGTGCCACCCCATCAATTTCTAGGGCTGAGTTGGCTGCATTGAGGGGCTAGACTACTGTCCTTTTTGTCTGGCCATCACTGATCTGTGAGCAGTCCTTCAGGAGCTGTATGCTTGGTCAAAAAGGATGTCCTTCCCAGAGAGGAAGAGCTGTCCTGTGGTCAAGACAGTTTATGGTGACCCAGAGAAACAGAGTTTTGGAGCTCCTCTGCCGATATTTTTCTATGGGCCTTTCTTTTTTTCTTTTAAGATTTTTATTGGGGAGTTGGAGGATGGGAACATCGCTGGGGAATTGGGGGAAGGGGAACAGACAAGTTGCTGTCGTTTTGTTCTTCAGTCTAGTTGTGGAGGATGTTGCTTCACTGGCCCAAGTTGGCACCATCATTGTGCTCTTCCCAAGCGAGGCAGATCAGTCACCGGCTTCTGGACGGCTCTATGGGCCTTTCTTAATTTCTGGTGTCCTCAGTGCATTTTCTGGGCCTATAAACAAGAGGATAAGAAGTTGAGTGGAAACAGTGGGGCTGCCATGGCTGAGTTTTCTCATTTTTTATTTAACTTGGAAATAAGTTGCAGGGGCTCAACCGTGTTGCTTGTAAATTCAACCGAGAATAAAAATGAACTGTGCATATAAGTGTGTGTGACTTGTAGAAGAGTTCATGGTTCCCCTCGGCAACATACTCACTTTTCTTTTTTTTTTACTGTTCGTTAATTGATTAAAAGGCATGTATGTATTGCAAAGTTCATTTATTGATCGAGAGTGAAAAGAATAGCTTCTCTAATTAAAACTGATTGGGGCTGTAAAGGTTTAATTAATTAGATGCATGTCACTTCATTTCCATGTTATTCTGTGCACAGTGCTCTGTTTTCATAATTAACGTGTTGTGTTGGGGTGGCCGTTGTCTCTCTAATTAACAGTCTGAGGGAAAAGTGATGTATGGGCCTGCTGAGCAGGGAGAGTGGGTGGAAAAGAGAAGTCCTAGCCAGAATCCACAGTCCCTCTTCCCTGTGGCCTGTTTCTTGCCATTTTATCACCCTTTGTTCAGCAAATGAGGTTTTGGTGGATCTTCCCAGACACTGCTGTTTGTTTGATTGTTTCCCAATATGTCTTCATCAGAGGACAGGGAGGCTGGATGACACTTCCAGAGACTGCAGTTTGAAGACTCCCACCAGGTGGTGGAGAGTAGCTCCAACTGCTCTCTCTTCTGAAGTCCTCCCACGTTCACTGTAGTCATTCCCCATTGGGCAACCAACACTTGCCCACCTGGCCAAGACACATATTTACTGAGTGCCCACTCTGTGCAATATGTGGTGATGGGCAGGTGGCTTTGAGACCAGACTGCAGCTTCTTATTAGACTTGTGACCTTGGGGAAATTACCTAAATCCTCTGTGCCTCAGGTTCTAAAATGGGAATACCAGTAAAGGTGTTGTGAGGATTAAATGGCATAGTGTCATGGTATCCTTGGCACACAGTACATTATCAGCCAAGAGTTATTGAACAATCCTGTTCCTTTCCTATATAGCTATTTAAAAACAAAACAAAACAAAACAAACTTTTATCTGAATGGTCCTATTATAGATTGTAACTACTAACTGACCTCATCCTGTGTCCTCCTCCTCAAAACCCATACACTACTTTGCAAACAGAATTCGTTTCTCTAAAATGAAAAGTTGATTATATGAATGCTTTGCTGAGACCCTTAAAGGCACCCTTTTGCTCAGGCGATGTTATAATTCTTACCACTGCACAAATAGGCCCCCCATCTACTTGGCCGTCCTCATCTCCAATGGCTCCTCCTCTCCTCAGCCTCCCCCACCACTCACACCCACCCCAACCCGCAAATTTCCCTCAGACCTGAGTATAACGTGCTCTTTTTCTTTTCTGCCTAGAAGGCTCTTTTTCTCAGAGCAGCAAAAATCCTACCCATTTTTTTTTTTCACATTCAACTCAAATGTCTCCTTTTTCATGAAGTCATCTGTCCTCCCACAACACTATTTATTGTTTGAAGTCTCTCTTCCTGTTTAGACAGGAAGTTCCTACAGGCAGGGGCTATGTCTTGGTCATCTCTGTGTCATAGAGTGTCTAGCAAGAGTGTAGCATGAAGCAGGCTTTTAATAAATGTTTGTTGAGTGATGGATAGAAAGAACAAAAATTTCCTTCATGTGGAATTTCTATTTAATATTTGCCTTCCCACAATACTGTTGGTTCCATCTGAGCAGGGAATATTTCTTGTTTGTTCTACATTTTTCTCTGTTGCCTGATACTTGGTAGGTGCTCAATAAATAAATGAAATTGGTATATCAGCTGGTCTGTATATCTCATAGGTTTGTGGTGAGGGCAAATTGATGATGAACATAAAAGTTCTTAAAATTCAAAAATGATTGGCAAGGTTATAATAGAATAGTTACAATTAATATTATTACCATGTTACTTTTGATTATTACTGGAAGCTGTGCAATTTTCTGTTTGGAGTAGTTTTCCTGACTAGCATGACCTCTGAGTCCTTCTGCATGTTGCTGTCACAGCTGGGGGTGGCATTGTGCAGTCTCAGAGGCTGTCCCCATCATCCTTGGAGAGGATCCTAAAGCCTTTGTTCATCTATGTTGCAACTGAATTGCTCACAAGTCTCATCCTATCCCTTTAAAAAAAAATTCTATAGCCCCTAATATGTTATTCTCCTACCTCAGTGACATGTACCATAAATAATGCATTCTGGTAATTTTAGAAAATCATTTTATTTCCAGGCACTTGTATAGAGTCTAATCAATTTTTATACTTATTCAAGGGTTTCTTTTTCCATTAAGAGACGTTTTCTATTTTCCTTTGTATGAATGTTTGACCTTATTTCAAATAACAAATCTTTACTCTAGTGTAAAACCTCCAGAACAAAACCCAGCCATGAAGATTGTCACCATGCCCCTTCTCGATAATTAGGAAGTGCTTACAGAAAATAAGCCCTGATCCCATGTTCCATTTTTGCTTGCTCTTCACATTTGAATATAGTTCAGAAAATTGGATTATAGACTAGGCCTGTTATCTCCAGCCCCAATGCCAGTGCAATTCTATCAGCAATACTTACAGTGCTGGAAGCTGGAAATTATTAAAGAAAAACCAAGGTGATTAAAAAGAACTTTGGATTGACATGACTAACTAGTTTCAGAGGTCCTCTTCCTCCCCACCAAAATTTAACAGTAATTAAAAAAAAAATTCAAGCCCTGAACTATATATATATTGGATCTGATAGAAAAGCAAGGAATGCTAACCTTGGGGAGTTTAGCTGGGTGTGAGGTGTGGGGATAAAGTCCCTGAGGGTCTGAGGGTCCAGGTTCTATGGTGGTTCTGCCATGGGTTGGCAGTATGACAAGGGAAAGTTACTCAACTTTTCTGGGCTTCAGTTTCTTTGTCAGTTGAATGAAGAGGCTGGCTCAGTGATTTCGGGTGAGTTTGCAGGCAGCCAATCCACAAAAATAGTTATTATGTTCCTCCCTTGTGCTAGGTTTTGGGGAAATAGCCATGAAGGAGACCCACTGGCCATGGTATCAACGCCAGACATGGGTGTGCTCGACCCTCATCCCAAAGCATAGCCTCTGTGCCCACGTGACTGGCTGGGGCCAAGGTCGTCTTCGCTTGTCAACATTTAGGCCTGTGCATGTGTGCGGAGGCTGAGTCACCAGTTCAGGCTCCTGCTCCACATGGCATCAATTTCCCTTTGCCGGGATCCCTTTCCTGCTGATTGACCTCAACCCAATGCAGAGTATAGAAGAACTTCTGAAAACATTGGCTCTGAAGAAGAGGAAGCTTTAGAGCTTAGCTCTCTCTTGTCCCTCAGGCATCTTGACCCTGCTCTTCTGCCAGGGACAGTGTTGCGTTCCAGGGCCATGGAGAGGAAGTTGCAGCCAGTTCCACAAAAGTATCTGTCAGGACAATGAAATCCCCCTCCCCTAAGTTATGGAATGAAGAGGACCCTTCTCACATTCAAGGGAAAATCTACTTGTGGTTATGTACTAGGCCCACTCAGAAAGTGAGGGCAGCTTTTCCAACTGAAACAAGTTCTGCTTTCCCTCACCAGGCAAAAAGAGTAGCCATTAAAAAGGCCTCAAGACACATTGCAGGAGCAGAAAGAAGGCCAGGGGAGATGTGGGCAGGGGTTGAATGGTGCAGAGCTGGGGAGCCATGTTCAGATTCTAGCTGTTACCCTGTGACAGTGGGCCTCAAATGCTAGTGAGTGCCAGAATCATCTGTAGGGCTGGTTCAAACACAGATGCATTGGTCCTGATTCAGTAGGTCTGGGTAGAGCCTGAGAATTCGCTTTTCTGACACATTTCCAGGTGATGCTGACTGTGTTTTTCAGCAAACTGTGCTAACGAGAGTGGCTGAAAGGGAGTACGATCTTAATGAGCCTAATATAGGCTCAATCAACCTCTTCCTTAGATTATTAATAATCCGAGACAAAAGCCCTCGATGTATTGAATACAATAGAAAGCTCTGCAGCAGTGAGACTTTAGAATGGTATTTCTCAATGTGGTTTGCAAACCATCTCATTCAGAACCATCTAAGGACCCTGCTACTCAAAATGTGGTTCCCAGGCCAGCTGCCTCAGCATTGGCTGGTTGTTGGTTAGAAACACAGCCTCTCAGGCCTCACCCCAGGCCTACTCAACCAGAACCTACTTTTAAATAAGATCTCTAGTGATGTGTAGGCATGTTATCGCTTGAGAAGCATTGTTCTAGGAGTTTCTCAGATGTGCCTCTAGGGTAGGTGTTGTTGGGGGTGAGGTGGTGAGCCATTCTAATCAGGAATTGTTATGCAGAAGCTCAGACTAGGTATTGAGGGGTGTGTGTGACCATGGCTGGGGACTTTGCCAGGGACAGTGGTTAAGCCTTCACAGTGCTTGCAATCCTAGCAACAAAGCCTATAGGAAAGAAGGGTGATTTAAATGTGTAGTCTGTCCATGTTGACAGTGTGTTTTTGAAGATCAATATGCAATGTAATTTTTTAGCTTCTGTATGGCAGAGAAAGTATGGAAGGTTTGGGATTAATCACAGCTAAAGGGGGAGCCAGGAGGGGAAGGAGAGGTATAAGATCAGGATATGGATAGCTCAATCAGAATCACCCAGTATCATATTTCTTAGGGCTTAAGGAGTGAGTGAAATGAGAGAATGTGGCAGGACCTTACTTCCGGCCAAGCACACTAATAGTACCTCTTCCAAAAGGCATAGAACATTTAAAAAAAATGCCTTTATTGAGATATAATTCACATACCATACAATTTTCCCATTTAAAGTATACAATTCAGTTGTATTTAGTATATTGGCACAGTTATGCAACTATCACCACAATTTAAGTTTAGAACATTTGAGTCACCCCTTCTCCCCCGGAAAAAACCCCATATCCATTAGCAATCACTCCCCCACCAGCTTCTCCTCCCACCAGCCCTAGGCAATCACTAATCTACTTGCTGTCATTATAGACTTGCCTATTCTGCACATGTCATATAAATTAAATCATATAATACGTGGTCTTTAGTAATGGGCTTCTTTTACTTAGCATATGTTTTCGAGGTTCATCCATGTTGTAGTGTATAGCAATCGGTGCTTCATTTCTTTTCATTGCCAAATAATATTCCATTGTATAGATATGTCACATTTTGTTTATTCATTCATCAGAAGACGAACGTTTGGGTTCTTTACACTGTTGGACTCTTATGAACAAAGCTGCTACAAACATTCATGTGTAAGTTTTTACGTAGACCTGTTTTCATTTCTCTTGGGTATAAACCTAGGAGTGGAATTGCTGGATCATATGGTAACATTTTAACAAATTGCCACACTGTTTTCTAAAGCAGCTGCAACATTTTGCATTCTCATCAGTAACACACAGGGTTGCAATTCCTCCACATGTTCAACAACCCTTGTTAATATCTAATATTTCTCTCTTTTTTATCGTAGTCTATCTAGTGGGTGTTAGTATCTTACTGTGGTTGTGATTTGCATTTCCCTGATGGCTAACGATGTTGATGAACAAAGCACCTTCTTGCCCTCAAGGAGTTCTCAGTCTTGCCTTAGGGGACTCCTCTAAGTCCAGTGACCAGTGTTTTTGCACTTGTTGATCTGCCCAACATGCCCCAGTCCCCACAGATGGGGGTGTTTAATTCCTACCACTTGGGGCTCAGTGAAGCCCTAGAATCTTGGACTTCAGAGAGAATGACATACAGATGGCAGAACCTCAGTATCAATAGCCTGTGCTTCAAATTACTGTCACTGACACACCTCTTTTGGCCTCATTCCCAAGGTGTAGAAGCCCTAGGCTCTTGTTTGGTTCTCCTGGCTCAAATTCTAACTTGTGCCACACATTTGGCACCTGCCCACTATCTTGCCCTGGGACCTAACTCCTGCCTTTCTGCCCAGATTCCAGGCCTTGAAACCTAGGCTCTCTGCTTGGTTTTCTCATACGTGCTGAGAGAGCTCCACTCCCTCCTTTGCTCAGCCTCTCTGGTCTGTGATAAGATGGGCCTAGGTACACCTCTAGGACTTGAGGTCCCTCCAGGTGTGCCTATCCCACTCCTATCCTCTTGGCCCCATCTCAGGAGCTCACCTGGGCTCTGACCCAGGTGTTCTGCTTCCTGAACCAGTTCCCATTTCTTCCAACATTATCAAAATCTACCAGGAACTTTTTGATAGTTAAGGGTCTTTTGATTTTCACAACTGAAAAAACAACCCAAATTAGCTAAAGCAAAATGGGAATTCTTAGGTGACTGATAATCCAAAGCAGGTCCTGGTTGGGACATGGCTTGGTTACGAGACTCATATGGACTTCTCATTTGCCATTGTCTGGTGTTTCTCTTTTATGAGGATTCATTCTTAGTTTCTTCCTTGTGGTAGCAAGAGGCGGCTTTAACTGTCCCAGATCTTGTATCTTTTCAGCTTCATCTCTCATGGAAAAGCACGAAAATATCCTAAAGCTTCATTGTGGCTCATCGAATCTGATCAGGTCATATGTTCACCTTTGGTCCGATCTCTGCAGCTAGAGTGGTGATTTGATGCACTGACTGGATTGAGCCTGGATCTTATATTCAACCTTTGGAATTAAGAGTAGGGTTTCATGTGGACCATAGAAACAAAATGGGGAAGAGGTGGTATGGTATAATAAAATAAACATTTGGTTTTTGTCTTCAGTTCCTGGCACAGGGGCTCTTAAGACTTGACATTTTCTGTCTTTTGTATTCTAATGAGATGACTCAAGTCAGGGGGGGTCCTAGATAGCTTCAGGATGGGGGCTAGTCACCAGAAAGACCAAGCAGTGATTAAAGGCTTAGAACTTTCAACCTCACCCCCACCTCCAGGGAGGGGAGCAGGGCTGGAGATTAGTTTCTACCACCAATGGCCAATGACTTAATCAAGTGTGCCTCCATAACAGAACCTCCATCAAAACCCTTACATTATGGGGTTCATAGGAACTCCTGAATTATAGTCAGTCAGTCAGAAGTATGGGTGGCAACCTAGAACTTGCATCTAGTTTCTGATTTGGGAACAGTCTTATGGGACTGAGCCCTTAACCTATAGGCTCTGTGCTAACTCTGGTGGTTAGTGTCAGAACTGAATTGAATTATAGGATACCCACTTGGTGTTAGAGAATCAGACAATTGGTGTTGGAAAAGATACCACATATTTGGTATCAAGGGAAAAAACCCTCAGTTAGCTCCCTAGACAGTTATGAGCAGAAACAGGGTCAGTGGATCAAAAAGCACATGCCCACTGCATTTCTACCCCCCTCGCTGGCTAGATTCCAGATCTGCCTCTGCTGATGGACTGATTAATTTCATGGGCACACATGCTGATAGGACACCACCTTTCTTCTGGATACCACAGCTCAGCTGGGAAGTGGTTCAGAGGTTGATATAGAGACTAAAAGTTAAAATTTATAGTTGGCTGGGGGAGTAAAAATAGATGTAACTGTTTTTTTTGCAAACAGTTTGACACTATGTATTGGTTTAAACATGTTCATACCCTTTGATCTAGTAATTGTAAATTTTGAGGATTTTTCCTAGGGGAATGATCTGACACGTGGGTTAATCTTTAGGTAAAACATGATCTTTTGAACATTATTTATATTAGGAAACACTGACTGCAAAAAAATGTCCAGCATTATGGGATTCATTAAATAAGTTTCAGCATATCCTTTAGGTGGACTATTATGTAACTACTAAAAATTATTAAAGAATTTAAGTCCGTGGAGAAATGATATAATGTGGATGATATTAATACTATATAGTAAATGAATATACATAATATAATCCAAATTATATAAACCAAGCTTTAATAAAAATATTGGAAACATACATCAATATGATAACTGCACTGTTCTGGGTGGTAGGATAATTGGTGTTTGAATTCTCTTTCTTACATTTTATTCTAAAGTTTTAGATATTTCTATAAGGGTGTTGCCACTGTGTTTAATCTCCAGGGTAAGGTCCAGAAGAACAAGAAATAGAGTTCTCCTTTTATAATTAGGAAATAAAAAAACAATTCCTGGGCAGTGCCTTCCACATCAGTTGAATTAACCTCTGGTCCTTAGAGCTGGGGAGGGTGGCAAGGGAATGAGAGTTTACAGGCTGCATTGATTTTGTGCTCCTTTTTTTTCTTGTTTTTGACCTGTCACCCATTGGGGAGCCATTAGCCATGTGAGGTGAATCCTCTCATGAAGTGCCAGCAGGAGGTGCAAACCCAAGGATGGTACAGTTGGGACAAGGCCTGCCTGCTCCGGTGAAGAGGGTACACTCAAGGAGGGGGAGGGCTTTGGAACCCACAATTCCCCTGGATTGGCTCAGTGTGGGTGAAAGGCCTCGTGTGTCTTTCATATCTGGGGGAGGTGTGTGTGTAAACTTTTACCAGTTGGTCAATTGAAATCACTGCTGGGAACAATGGAGCCTGAGAGAATTTTCTGAGGTCATTATGTGCAGCCTTCAGCTTCTTTGGAAGGCCCGACTCCTCAAAGGCGAGGTCTAGCAGAGGGTGAACTTGGGGAAATGCATCCTATGTCTTGTGCTTGCCCTGCCTTCTCTCAGTGAATGCTCAGGACTTCTGTCTTTGAGAGCCCACTGTGCTCCTTCTGCCCTTTTACTCTTCTGGTTTTCTTTGGGTCTGACAGCTTCAGTGGTACCTCCAGTCTCTGTGTCTGTACCCCCTGTCGAACTTACACATCTAGGGTCCTAGGCCTTCATGCTCTGATCTCTGTCAACCTGGCCAACTTAGCAGTGGTTCTGGGAAAATGGGCATGCATACAGTGTACTCCCTTTTCAGAGAGTTGCTTGAGTTTGCTTTGATGTCATGGCCCAATGTCCAATGACAGGCAGGGATGGCAAGAGGGACCTCCCCTCCTCTAGAACCCTTTCCTAGGCTGGCCCTGGGTGTTCCTGTGTTGCGTGGTCTATGGTAAGGATGGAGTACACATACTCCAGAGAAACCAATCTCATCTGTGCAATTACAGGCTCTGCTCCTGGACAATCCAACTTTCATCACTTCTAGGGAACTATTAATTTGTCTCTTTTTCCCCCTTTAACTTTTTATGGTAGGTAATGCTTTTGAGTAGTTCTGGATTCAAAAATTACAAAAGCATGCGGGATATAAATCTCTGACCCATCTCTGTTCCATATCTGCCCAATTCTTCAATCCTCATCAAAGAGGATGGAGGGTCTGGCCAGCTTTTCTGAATGGCTTCCCAGCGCTCTCAGCTCCCATTACTGAACAGTCCACTTTCCTCCACTGATTTTGTTATGGGGATCTCAGTTCTTTTTGCCAACACAGTGAAGAATCAAAGGTCAGCAAGCGGGTTAATATGCAAGCAGGGTTTATTATTGGTACATCCTTGGGAGGAGAATGGGCCTAGCCTAGGTGGGGGAGAGAGAGAGAGAGAGAGAGAGAAAGGGGGAGAAAGTGAGGGCTAGAGAGCTTGAGGGTCAGAGTGAGAGAGAGCTCTTGTCTCGAGGACTTATAGAGTGAGAGAGAGCTCTTGTCTCGAGGACTTATAGTTCGCTGGATGGGGTGAGGGAGTTACATATTGCCCACGGGAGGGCTTGCTCTCCTAAGATGGTGGAGGTCTGTTGACTCAGATCCTTATCTTGCTCCAGACCACCTCTTGTCATCTGTTGTTGTAAAAACAGATATGTGGCTGGAGGCAGTTAATCCAAGCTAGTTGTGAGCTTTTTCTGTAGGCACTGTGGGTCCCCTCCCACTCCTCCCCTTTCTCCTACATTTTCTAACTTCTACCTAACAATTTGAGAGAGTATGGTATTCCTAGGCTTTGTATTCTGTCCCACTGTCTGCCTGTCTATTTATATGCCAACATCACTGAGACTCGAAGGCTGTCATCAGCTCCTTTCAGCCTAGTGGAAGGTGCACAGCTCTCCTCTTCCTCACCCTAGAGTCCTAGACTTCGGTTCCCTTCCTCCTTTCAGACCCAATGCTGATACAACTAATATTATTCTTCATAGTGTCATCTGCAGTAGATACTATCATCCCCATTTCATGGATAAAGAAAATGGGGAACAGCGAGGCTGAAGTAACTTGCTCAAGACCACAGAGCTGGTAGGTAGAAAAGCAACCGGCGTCCTGAGATGAATAGCTCACTGCCAGGCTATCTGTACTGTTTTGTGGAATATTGTTATAATGAGTACTAATAATTAGTGCATATTGAGAGCCATCTGATAGACATTGTGCTGAATACTTTGAGTACTTTGCATATAGTGTTTCATTTAACTTAATCTCCGTAATAACCTTACAGGGCAGATATGGTCATCAGATCAACGTACAAGGAAAACTGAGGCACAGAGGCTTATCTGACTTGCTAAGGCCACTGGGTTGGTATGGGTTGCTCCAAAGACCATGCTTTTCCCAACAATGCTTTACTGACTCTCCATTGTCATGTTCTAGAATCACGATCAATAATTTTTCCTTAGTCCTTTGCTATCATTTCCTTTGTCAGTCACCAGACCCCCAGCAGTTTCCACAGGCACAGAGGCAGGTGTGCAGGGCTCCTTCGGGCCCTCTGTCCCTCTGATCTCCTTAGGCTGCCCCATTCTCCTCACACTTTGGTTTATTGAGCTATGAAATTCACTCACACAACATGTAAACTCTCAGTGCAGGGTCTCTGTCTTCTAATGCCACCAGTAAATGTGTTGATGTGGAGACAGCTGGTAGACAGGTCCACATTAGTCAGAAGGAAAAAAAAAAAAAAGGTGAGTTAGTTAATGGGGGATCTTAAAACCCAAACAGGAAAACTCAAATTTAATGGGACAGCCAGTGGGGAGCCTCAGAAGATTCTTGAATGGAGAAATAAGACACAAAAATGGTGTTTTAGGAAAAAGTTAGTGATGGCTCATATGCACTCTGTATAATCTCTGAAAAAAAAGGGAAAGAACCAGGACAACAACTAAACCCAATTAACCTTGTTTGTAAAGGCTTTGATCTTCAGGGCACTTGACTTTGTCCATCTGATCTAAACACCATATCATCTGAATGGCTCAATACCCCTTATTTTTCTCTGTGTCCTAAGAGTCGAGGAGGACTGGGAAATGCTTTCTTCTTTAGATTAACCTTTTTATTCCAAAACCTGGGAAGAGCCTTAGGCAGACTGCAGGCCCCTTAAGTCAGATTATAGGACCTTCGTGATCCGGATCCTGCCTTGTCTCTCTGGCCATCACCTTCTGCCTTTCTATGCTGTGCCTCCATCCAAACTGAGCACTTTCAGTTTCCAAATGCTCCACAATCCATTTTGCTCCTGGGCAGTTTCCTGGAGTAGTTTTTGGCCCTTTGAGCCTAACTGTTCCTCTTCCTTAAGTCTTGGCTGAGATGCTCCCTACTTAAGGAAGTCTCCCTCAGCCCTCCAAGGCGGAGTGGGTGCTCCTTATGGCTCCCCCCTGCATCCTGCCATCTGGTTATTTCTGCTGGCTCTGTGATGGTCTGATAGCTCACTTGTTCCCCTGGACTCTGAGCCCCAAAAGGAAAAGGCCCACATCTCAGTTGTCCCGGGCCTGGCACACAGCAGCTGTCTGGAAAGTACTGGCACATAAACAATGAAGGAGCATTGCCAGGAGCCAGCTGTCTCCATCTGTTGCACCAACTGACTAGTTGGTGGCTTTTGGCTCCTTGAATCTCCTCCTTGTCATGCCAGCAGGAAAACGTTGTCTCCCAAATCAGAGGCAGAGGAACTCCTTCCTGTCCAGGACGGCCTTTGTTTCTGGATTCCTGACCTCGTGCCTTCCTAGGTCCTGGCTCTCTCAGAGGCCGCCTATCCCCAGCACCACCAGCAGGTCCGCTCACAGCCTCTTTTCCTTGGGCCAGTAAATCAAACAGCAGTGCACCATTGAGCATGTGACTTCCTGAAGAGACCAGCCTACTCTGACAATGACCTCCTTAACTAGACCTGCATCAGACTCCTCTGAGCCCTCATCTGGACCACACCTTGACCTTGGGCCCTGTCCTTGGCCTGCTTAATCTAGTTTTAGCAAGAACCTTGCTGAGTCAAGTTTAGTAAAAATCTCCCCACCCTTGGAATCTGATCACTTTTATCACTCTGGGCTGCCTTCAGCAAGAATCCTGTTAGATCAGTTTAGCCAGACTCCCCCTCACCCCTGCTGTCTCTTCTAGTAATCTTCTGTCCACTGACTCCCACCCTGTTCCTTGGCTAGGAATCCCCATTTGTCCTTGTTTTACTGGGTGATAAGCCTGATCTCTCTCCCCTACTGCAAAGGACCCATCACCATGGTTCCTCTTGAATAGTCTTCCTTAACATCACTTTCAAGTGTCATGAGTCATTTTTCTTCAACAGCACCTCCCCAACCTTGTACAACCTCTGTCTCCTCAGGTATCAATGGCCGCTTCTCCATCACTTTCCACAGCCCTCACTTCTCCTCCTCTTAGTAGCACTTCAGACTTTATTCTCTCTCTCAGCTAATTAATTACTTCCTTCCTTTAACTTCTGTGATCTCTCAGCATTTGCTTTTCCTTCCCCTCCTTTTTCTCCCCAATCAAGTATGTGTCCACCCACTTCTTAAACACAGATTTTTCCAAGTTTGTGTTTTTAACCTTCTGCCCCTGTCACTTGAGCTCACTGCCTCTCCAGGAAGCAATCAGGGAGTCCAAACACAGGAAGTGTTATTGGGCCTCAGCACAGCCTGTGCTCCCAGATCAGGATCCCTTATCCCTCAGAGCAGCCGGCTGAGCCTCAGATGTTTCTCAGAGCGTGTCTGTATTGGGAGTTGGCTGATGTGGCCCACTGTCCTGCTGTGAGCCCATCCACCACCTGCCCCACTCCCTGGACATCCACTTGGGCAGCCAATTGCAGAAACCACTACTGCCCACTGAGGACAGGGGCCCAGGGAGCAGTGGGTGGCACTGGTGTTCCAGGTACCCAGGTGCCCAGTTTGAAGCTGGAGGAATTAATGTCCCAGGTGCCCAGGGAGCAGGGTATGGCATCCAAGTTGTTGGCCACTCAGGGTGTCCTGGTGGACCCAACTCCAAGTGTCTTCACATAATCTGTAAAATTACTTTTGCAGCTTCTATACACTTGTAGTGGCATCCACACCAGCTGTAAGCTGATTGTTCTAATAATCCTTGTACATTTTGCAAATATACATATCATAATTATTTTGAAATACTTGGCATGAAAAATTTGATTGAATTTGAAATCTGTTTATATTATCACAAAACGTCAATATTACTTGTTTGCCAATGAAGGAAAGTGTTATTAGATTATTCCAATATAATTTAAATGTAGATTTTTGAATGGCTGTAAAAATGATTAAAAAATTTTTATTACCTCCTTGTAAGAACAAAGTTTTCTTATTGATGGAGATCATCAGGAATTTGAAGAGATTGTCATGAAAAAATGCTGTTCCAGAGTCACATAAGACATTTCCCACCTGTGTTCCCTCAAGAGAATGGGGGGAGGTTATGAAATGTTCATCGACACAAATTCAAATGTCTCACTTAACTATTTGAAAGCATGTTTTATATTGGTAGTTTCAGGTATACAAAACAATGTAATAGTTAGACATTTACACCCCTCACAAAGTGATAACAGCCTCCCCCAAATCTACTTGAAAGCATTTTATTTGGAAATTATTCTATTCACTACTTAATACCTTTTGAAAGTTTTATGCTTTATTTTTTTTATACAGCAGTCTCCCCTTAACTGTGGTTTTACTTTCACTGGTTCCAGTTACTTGCAGTCAACCATGGGCCGAAAATATTAAATGGAAAATTCCAGAAATAAACAATTCATAAGTTTTAAATTGCATGTTGTTCTGAGTAGCATGATGAAATCTTGCACCATCCTGTCGTGTCCTGCCTGGGATGTGAATCATCCCTCTGTCCAGTATATCGCCACCTGTTAGGTACTATCTGCGGTTTCTGGCATCGACTGGGGGTCTTGTAACATATCCCCCACAAATAAAGCAGAGCCACTGTATTGATATAAATAAAGTATAATAGTATTTTTCCCCACTAAACTCTAAATTTCCTTCAGGTTACCTCAGGGTGTCATACAAACGCTATCATTTTTTTTCTGTATGCTATACCGAACAATGTTGGGAATTAAAAAAAAAACTTTATTGAGGTGTAATTTACATACTGTGCAGTTTACCCATTTTAAGTGTACAAGTCTATGATTTTTCATAAATTTATTGAGTTATACAACCGTTGCCATCCATTTTTAGAACATTTTCCTCATCCCAATAAGACAGGAAGCTAGTGTAGAAGGATGGAGAGAAGTGACCAGAAGGCTTTTATGGGGGAGGGCAGCCTTTGGGGTCCTGAGTGGCCAGAGGGCAAGTGTGAATGTGATGAATTCCTTGAGGAAGAGCCCTGAGAGGGTCAGGGAAGACCAAGGAGATGTGTGTTGCTCTGGGGAGGGGTTTGTGGCTCAGCTCAAGCACCACCTGTGCCAGGGAGGCCTCTCCAGCTGGCGTGGCAGCTTGCTGCTTGCTTTTGTGGGCTCCCATGTCCACCTCTTATGACACAACATTACAGGTGGATCTTTGATTCAACGCTCTGCTGTCCCCTCTAGACTGTGAACCCTGCTTTGTTGTCCCCAGGACTTGGCCCCATCTCTGGCACAGAGCAGCACCTCAGTAACCAACATTTGCCCAATGAATAAATGATTTCCAGCTCTTTATCCTCCCTTCCAAGGTGGCCCGAGCTGACTAGAGGTATATGGGGACATCCCTCAGCAAACAACAGTGACGAGCAGAATCAGACTGTCTCAGTGCGGAGGGATGGCAGAAGAGTGCAGGCTAGGCATTGGAACCCTGGGTTCATGTCTGGCTCTGCTTATAGCTTTTTGTCACTCTGTACTGTCCTTGTGACTTTCAGCTAGTCCATCGCCTCCAAGTGAGGCTGTCGGATCATATGCTGTCTCAGTTGCCTTCCAGCTATACAACTGCACTATTCATTTGAATGGTGCATTTCCCTCCCAGTGTCTAGAGGGACTGCCTGCATTTGAAGGGACAATTTCCAGGGTGCAAGGGAGGCCACTATAAGGGCTCTAGCGCCTTGCTCTGCCTGGGGATTTGGCATCAAAGCATTTGCCCAGAGGCTGCTGCCATCCCTGGATCTAGTGAAGACAGTAAACAGATAAACTGTCTCCGCCACCTCCAGAAGCTGGTATATGGGCAAGATGGCTTCTCTGGGTGCAGGACAAATGAAGAGGTTTAAAGCAAGCATGCCAAGCTATTTCTGAGTGCCCTTAACAGCTGCCCAGACTTGCAACCCCCTTTTTAAGAGCAGAGTTACTTCATTAATAATAGAGCTCCATTATTCTTTATCACTAGACTCTAAACTCAGCTCCATATTTCCCCGTGGTGTTCTCCTGCTTACTAACCCCTTTATCCACTCTTATAAACCTACACTTAAAGCCGACATAAAATACAGCCAGAAGCCATGGGAAAGAAGTTTTCGTGTGGTGGTTCAAGCTAGCAAAGTTATTGTGGCTGTGACAGAGAAACCCTCCCCAGATGATTTCCTATCGAAGGTATCTCAAGGAGGTTTCTGGGTTGTGAGTGGGAGCTGCTTCTCGGTGTCTAGCTGAAGGGAGTTTAGGGCTCCAGGCTGACACCTTGGTGTTGGGCAGGCGCGGCAGCCCCAGGGAAGGCAGTCAGTACCCCCTCCACCACCCATCCCCACAACTCTCTAGGCAGCACAAGACCCTTCTGGGTACCCAGTGCAGACCTGACTGGTTTTCCTGTCTCATCATGTTGTTAATTAACATAACAAATCTTCACAGCTGGTAGCTGCCGGTTGCATCTCCTCCCTCCTCCTCCCTTCTGTACACTAATTAGTACAAAAGCAGGGAGCAAATCTTCAAGCATTGATTTGCCTTTGTAGTACTGATTATTGTGGGAACAACCCAGCCACCTCCAAGCAGATAAACTCCCCCACACCCTGACTTTGAACCTCAGGCTTTCTTCCTCATAGATTTTTGGCTTTGCTAGGTCAGGATGGGAACCCGATTACTGAAGGGAATAATACCACGTTTGTCTCCCCTGGTTTTGAGAAACAAAAGGGATTGTGAGCAGAGAAGGAAAAAAGAACACCTCCAGAGGATGTGACTCATTTAAAGGTGTTGGCTGGCCTTTTTTTCAAAAAGTCCGACCCCTTGAGGGTGGCAACCTAGTCTAGAGAAGTGTCAAGTAGAGCATTGCAAAAAATCCGCTATTAACACCTATTCATTTCTAAAGTGGTTCGTTCGTGCTTCAGACAGTTCTGAGCCTTGCTGGTGCATTGGACCCAGGGACAGATGTGTGACTGGGCCACTGGAGTGTAGCACCACTGCAGCTTGGAGAGGGATCTGAGGGTGGAGGGGAGGAGCGGTGCTCCTCCAACTGGTCCAGGGGCAGGCAGACCTTGACCTCCATCTCTGGATAATCACTAGGGTGCTGGCCAATAGACTTCTGTGGCTGGTTAGTCCCTAGTAAGGCTGTATAGCACTGTGGTAACAGAAAAGGAGTATGTGGCCTTCTGCTCATTAGGCAGTATTTTAAAGAATAGATAGCGCATAGTGTGTTTGAGAGGATTTCATTTATTGTGTCTTTTTTCCTTCCTAGTACTCCCTTCCATCCTTTGTGGATAACCTTTGTTTCTCCTCTACTCTTAGTTTCTCTTCCAAACACACAGGCACATAACCTTAATCATTTCACTTTCTCCCCGTCGCTTCTCATATTGTTCTCTCCTGTGTCAAGGACTGTGAGGACCTGGGCTCTGTATAGGAGTGTGCAGCACTCAACTAGCAATGTCTGCCATGGTGGGGGTGAGGGCAGTGTCCAGTAAGCTATGTGTTATCTACCATTCCATCGTTTAAAAACATTTGTTTTAATTGTGGTAAAATACATGTAACATAAAATTTACCATCTTAACCATGTTTAAATGTACAGTTCAGTAGTGTTAAGTATATTCACACTGTTGTGTAGTCCATCTCCAGAACTTTTTCATCTTGTAAAACTGTAAGTCTATACCCACTAAACACCAATGCCTTATCTCTCACCCCCAAGTCCCTGGGAATCACCATTCTACTTTCTGTTTCTATGTGCTTGAATACTTTAAATAAATGGAATCATACAGTATTTGTCTTTTTGTGTCTGGCTTATTTCACTTAGCATAATGTCTTCAAGGTTCACCCATGTAGCATGTGTAATAATTTCCTTCCTTCTGAAGGCTTAATAATATTCTATTGTATGTATATACCACATTTTGTTCATCCATTCATCTGTCAGTGGACATTTGGGTTACTTCCATATTTTGGCCATTGAGAATAATGCTGCTATGAACATGGGTGGACAAATATCTGATCTTTTTCTTTAACATTCTTTCCTCAACAATTCAGTGATCTAACTTAGTGATTTTCAACTCTGGTTACATTAGAACAACCTGTAGAGCTTTTAAAAATAATGTCCCCTGAACGACCACCCTAATTAAATTTAAATGTCTAGGGGGGGAGCCCGTTGATTAAGAATCAGAGGTGCTTATTAAAAATACAGATTCTCTGGAGATTGTGATTCAGTTGGTCTGGGATGGCTTCCAGAAATTTGTACTTTTAAAAAGGAGCCTAAGGATATTTTCACGTTTGGGCATTTTAGAAAATGCTGTCTAAATCATTAATTTAAGGTCTCCCTAACCTCGGCAAAGCCCTTATCTTTTGGTCACAAATGGCTTCAAATCATTTGCTAGTTATCTTATGTATCTTGGTTTTATATTCCCACCTGGAATGTAAAGCCATGAAATTGTAGAATTTCTGAATTCAAAGGGTCCATAGAGACCAGATAATCTGTTCCACCATGGTCACACATTAGTTAGTTTCAGAACTGGGTCTAATTTCAAAATTCCCTCTACTCCATGGTAATTTAAAATTTTGCTTTCCCACAGTGCCAAGGCAGGCCAGCACTTTACTTTTAAGAAAGTCGGTGCGGCTACTGTTGTTCTGGAGAAAGGTTGGGTGCTCATATTTACATCTTCTGCTGCTCTGAGAAACCCTTGTCAATCAATGATTGGTACAGTGTCATGAAGTATAAGGGATTGAATGACCAATAGATCTAAATCCTGCCATATCACAAGATGCCCAGATAACTGACTTGACTTTTAGGTCAAGTTCAGATCCACATCAACGGTGAGACCCTGGACCAGTATGGCTGTTATCATGCTTCCTTAAGTCATGAATCATAAGAGCTTGCATTATTTGAACATTGACTATTCACCAGGTGCTATTACATGGATACATAGATTACATGAATAATTTGATAGGCCAATGAGGGAACTAAAGCTTGGAAATATTAAATTGACCTGTCCAGGGTGACTTGCTAGCAAGTAAGAAGGCTTGAATATGGGGTCAGTCTGGTTTCTCAGCCAGTTCTCTTAACCACTGAGCTATTCTGCATTGATGAAAAGAAATGAGGTAAGTAAAATGCTTAGCAGAATGTCTAGTTCATTAGAGAAGCTCAGTAAATGGCCATCATCATCATCATCATTGTCATCATCACTGCAACAATAGCAAACCCTTACATGGCTCTTATTATGTACCAGGTACTGTTTTAAGCAGTTAACATATATTTCTCTGCAAAACAACCCTATGAGGTAGTACTATCATAACAATTTTACAGATGAGGAAACTGAGGCACAAAAAGATTATGTAACCCAAAGTTATACAGCTAGTAAGTAGCAGAGGTGGGATTTGAACTAGGAAGTCTGGCTCCATATTTAAGTCATTAACCATTACACTATGCTGCCTTCCGTGTGGTAAATGGAAAATAGTACTAATGATAATGATTAGTAATAAGGCCCTCAGTTTCTTTCAACACAATATTTTTCTGCATACTTTCCTTTTAGGCATGCTGTTAATGAATTCAAGTGTCTTTTTTAGGCATGCTGTTAATGAATTCAAGTGTCCTTTTTATCTCCCCTTTCTTCTCTCAAAATTCTTGTATGGTTCAGTCTAATACTGTTTCATGTCATCTGATTTCTTAGTCATTTTGGGAGTTACCTTTGGGGAAGGGATGTTCATGGGGTCATTACATCTTTTAAGCTGGAAGAAACTTTTGGGGTTCTCTAGAACAGAAGTTTCTAGAATAAAAGTGCTTGCACCCTATAAGATGCACAAGGTTATCCATCAGAGACACAGAAGAAAATATTAGTATAAAACCAAACTTAAAGGCCGTAGTGATCTTCCTGTTGTTAAGTCCAATGGACATCTAGACATCATAATGACTCCCCCGCTCCAGCTGACCCTCCCTTTTTAAGTATTCATCTCTCTTAACTAAGCGAGGTCACACTTTCATCCATTCTCTAATCTCTCTTTCTCTGGATGTTCCTTCTCAGCCTGTTTTACAGGTTTCCTATTCCCTGAATTAAAAAAAAAATATTAAAAAATAACATACGGATTGATATGGCATCCTCACTTGCTCTATGCATCAAAACATCACGGGCTATGTATGTAGGTCCCAGGTCTCAGGCATGGGTGAAGGTTCTATAACATGGATAAAACTGCCTTCCCCGTTTCATTTCCTTTCAGCCTACTTATGTATGCTGTTATGGGTTAAATTATGTCCCACAAAAAGATATGCTGAAGTCCTAACTCCCAGTATCTCAGAATGTGACTTATTTGGAAATAGGGCCATTGGAGGTGCAATTAGCCAAGTTAGATAAGGTCATACTGAATTAGGATGGAACACCTAATATGGCTGGTGTCCTTATAAGAAGAGAAAAGACATAGAGAAAGAGACACACTGAGAGAGGACAGCCATGTGGTGATGAATGGAGCATCACCAGGCCAAGGATTGCTGGTGAACGCCAGCAGCTAGAATAGGAAGGAAGAATAGGGGGGAAGGATTCTCCCCTGCAGGTATCTGACACCTTGATTTCAGACCTCTAGCCTCCAGAAATGTGAGAGAATAAATTTCTGTTGTGTTAAGCCGTCTAGTTTGTGGTACTTTGTTGTGGCAGCCACAGGAAACGAATACATGTGCTTACTTAGATAGATTAATGGATTCTATTTCCCTGTTTAAATGAAGTTATCCCTCACTCAAGGGACTCTGCAAAGACACTCTAGTTGAGGACTGTGCAAGCACTAGTGGACCACACAGACACAGCAGCCCTGCCCCTCTCCATCGATCACCATCATGAGGGAAAATCAAAGGCAGTTCTATAGAACCTGGGAAGAAGTCAGCCCAAAATGTCTTAAATTATCAAGATATTTGATCTGCAGATTTTTATCTACTATTATTGTATTAATCTTACCCCAATTCATACTTTGGCTTGAGGTAATAGCTGATGATCGCATCAAGCCATCACAATAAACAGGATATTTAGTATTTATTTCATCTTTATCTCATCCTTTTAAATATTTTATTTTTATGTCTTTTAACAATACATGCAATATTCTTTGAAGCACATATTTGTGCTTCATCTTATAAATGAAGTACCTTATAAATGAAAGGATAAATAAATGCATATGTATTGGCAATATGTGCTTTTTATTAAATGAGGTACATGATCAAAGTTGGAAACCTCTGGTCTAGCCAACATGCACCTCTCTTTTATGCACAAGGAGACAGGTCCAGGGTGATTATGTGAATTATTTACCAAGGTCAGAACTTGAACTTGGTTCTTCTGACTCCAGGTTGGGGTCAAAGCTCTATGCAGTTACCTTATCTTCAAAGATAGGTGAGATGCACACTTTGCATTATATTACCATCATGAGGCCTTGGGCAATTTTGAGTAATATGCTCTTGTTTAGCAAGCCTTGTGGGGAGCAGAGGTGTTTCAGCAAAGCGAGGTAAATGTGGGCTTGAGTTCTGGCTCTGCCACGCAGTAATCATATGATCTGGGGCAAATACCTTAACTTTTTTGATCCTCACTTTCCTCAGTTATAAGGTGCGGATAAATGTGTTTATGGTATAGGATTGTTTTTAAAGAACAAATGATATAATGTTGTCAAAGTGTAAACTATGTGTTCCTTGAAGTCTAGTTGTGATAGCAATAGTTGATGTTACTGTTGAGAATATGAAGACGCAGGAGATATAGTTCTGTCTTATATATGGAGGTGTTCCTGGAGACTGAGGTATAAGACCCATGTCCAGATGTGAATATGGATTTCCTGGCTGGGCATGTGGCACAGAGGTGGTACCTCTGGGTATAGGTGCTGTATGTGGCACCCAGCCCAGTGAGCCCAGTGATGGCTTCTTTGGACCGATATTGGCTAGGTGGAGACCTGCAATTCTTACTACCTTTCCCTGAGCTCAGGTCACATTTTTGGTATTAAGAAACCCACATAGCTGATTGGCAGTCACATTATTTCTTTTGTCTCAGTCACAGGCAAATGTCTTGATGGACAGGCATCTTTTTTACCTCTACCCATTCCTCAATGCACTGTATCCTGCCTTTTACCCTTCAACTGTCTGGAAGATGCCCAACCAGGGGTCATAGTGACATCCTTGTTACCAGGTCAAATGGACACATCTTGATTGTTATCATGACTCCATGGCACCATTTGTCACTGTTTGGGACTCTTTAACTCCTTCCTTCTTCTTGAAGCACACTCTCTTTCTTAATGGAGGAACACAACACTATCTTGGATTTCCTCCTCTCTGCATGCTCCTTCTCATTATCCTTTGCTGGTTGACATTCTTCTCCCCTGCATTTACATGCGGGGACTTCTCCAAGTTCTGTTCTAGGCCCCTATTCTTCCAGAGCAATTCTACCTAGTCCTATTTTTCATAGATGCAAATAAAAAATTCACATTAAATAAATAGTTATGGGAGGAGATTTATTATATCAGTTTGAATTCCTTCATGATTATGTGACAACAATCATATAGTGAAATATCACAAATTTATTGTAGTAATTTTAATAATGATGCATTATTTGACAATGCGGTTAGTTTCTTTTTCAATAGTATTAAAAGTAAAGAATTGGAAGTAACCTGAATTGCAAAAGATTTGCTATTCAGTTGTTAGGCTTAATCACTTTCTTGATTTCTTGGAATTATACTGAAAATTATTTATTAATTGTTACCAAATTATTATTAATTATGTATTTTTTTCACCTAAAGGCATCATTTTAACCTGATATTTTTATAAATAATTGAGAAAAGGGAACTATTCATCAATTCAAGACACCTTGCCAATGCAGTATTTTTTATCAAATGCAAATGCTTTAAGTGTATTTATATGAAACTGTGGAGTTACAAGTTTTAATTTATGGAAAATGTTCATCATGGTCAAACCCATGAGCCAAATCTACTTGCTTCCAACCAGGAAACACCTGACTTCATTTTCCAATTCATGTAGACATCTCTGTGACAACTCTCTCACTTCTGGTTGTAATTGTAAGCAAGTAAGAGAGGTAAGTGGGACCGGGAGATTGCTGCCTGCTGAAATAAGGGCCGTGCTGCTTTCTTTGCTTTGTTTCCCACCTCAGGAGCTTTGGTTTCTTTGATGTCAGTCAGGGATGGAAGAGGAGAGGGCATTAAGTAGAAGTTCTCCTAGCACGGCCAGTAGACTTCACCTTTAATGCTCCCAGTTGGCCCTTAACAGAGCAAGTTTAATTCTGGGAGAGACAGCAGCCCTGCCAGGTGCCCTGGGGGACGCCAACATCCCACACTCTCCCTTTGTTTAGGGCCTGGGCTGATGAACACCTGGGTTCAGTCCAGTATGAAGAATCAGGCTGGGTGAGAGGGCTGGGGTTCCTAGTGAGCCACGGGTGACAGTAAGCAGGGAGGTGGCAGTGGGGTACTGAACAGGATGGCAAGAAGCCTCTACTGTAAAAGTGGCCACAGAAAGGTCAGTGTTAGAAAGAGCAGACATGGGAGTGGGAAATCTGGAACTTGATTTCTTTAATACTGTCCATGGCTGTGGATCCTGTGCGGAAGGTTCTAGCTCCCCCAGGGTGCTGTTACTCCCACGAAGCCTGCTGGGTCAGGGAACTGACTTTGCTGGCATCTGGGTTGAGGATGATGTGGGGGATTGAGGAATGGGAATGGAGGGGGAACCAGTGAAGTCCCTGCTGGTTCTGGGTGCACTGGCTGTGACCTCCTGAGTCAGCTCTGACCTACCAGGGAGGCCCTTGGAGCCTGCCCTCTACTTGAGAAGCGTCCACGTGGACTGGAAGAGCCTGGGATAGCTCCAGGCTGACCTGGTTGCATCTCCCCTGGTGACTGAGAAAGTCTTTTGTCCACTTGGGCCATGCTTTGGACTCCTCTATTTTCTCTGGTTAGGAAGATGTCAAAACAAACCATTAACATTTAATCAAGACCCAGCCAAAGCTGGGTGGGAACAGAGTGACTTTTCACAAAAAGCATATTGAAGAAACTCTTGAGTTTTTCTTTTTGAGAGTGAGGCTTTCTATTATATTTAAGGAAATTCTGGTGTGAAATAATCTATTCTGAACTTTCCTGAACCAACTCTTCAATTAAACTCTTGGCTTTTTAGGCTATGTAAAGCCCAAGCAGTGTGTTCCTCTCTCTTAGTTCTGCAGGGTCACACAGAAGAAAAAGAGGAAACTCTTCTGATGCACTCCTTGTTGCCTGCTTCTCTCCTTTGTAGCCGTTTTCAAGTTTGTGTCAAGGAGAGGCCACCAACCATTGCCATTTGAACAGTTTGCTCAGTTTGAACATTATGCTCATTATTTAATTAAAATTTGTTTTTTCTCTGATGTAAAACCCAGTAGATTTCACCTTCTCATCTTAAAATTTTGATTTCAAGTTTTTCTTGAAAAACAGAACTTAAAACAATAGTGTCATATGGCTATGATCAGCTGGTGCTAAGCAGTGCTGTCCTCTTTAGGTGGTGACATGAGCTCGTTGGTATGCCATAGTCTCTACCCTCCCATTGACATTTCCTGCCTGTTCTCTGTAGCAATTTGGAATTGTGACCTCTAAATGAAGGTTTATTGAGGCAGTTCATTAATTTTGCCAATAAACATTAATTGAATACCTATAATGGCTGGCCAAACTGACAAAAATCCCTGACTGCAAGGAGCTTATATTCTAGTGTAGAAAGACAGACAATAAACAAATACAGTCATGTACCGCTTAATGATAGGAAATGTGTGCTGAGAGGTGTCGTTAGGCAATTTTGTCATTGTGTGAACATCAGAACGTGTGCTTACACAAACCTAGATGATAGAACCTACTATTGTAATTGTATGTGCTGTACTTTCATATGACTGGCAGCATAGTAGATTTGTTAACACCAGCATCACCACAAACACATGAGTAATGCATTGCGCTATGTCACTAGATAATAGGAATTTTTCAGTTCCATTATAATCTTAGGGGATTATAGAGGTGGTCTGTTGTTGACCAAAACCTCATTATGCAGTACATGACTATAAGTAAATTATAGAATATGTTGGAGGGTGATTATTCTATGGGGAAAACACAACAAAGAAGGGTATAGCAAGTGAATGGGTGCAATTTAAAAATAGGATAGATAGGGAAGAGACAACTAAGACATTTAAATCAAGATGTGAAGGAGGTGAAGGAATATGCTGTGCAAATATGGCTTGGGAAGAGCATTCCAGGCAAAGGGAACAGCAAGTGCAAAGGCCCTGAGGCAGTGGAATGTTGTTGAAGGAGCCATGGCTGGGGACACAGACACCACTGTACACCCTAGGTGATCTAGCCCCTTCTGAGTCTCACTTGTTCATATGAAACTGAGGGTTTGAGCACAGAGATTTTCAAGGTCCCATTCAGCTCTGATGGTTGGTGATTCTACAGTGAAGCCCTTCTCTTAGGAAACGCAAGAGAGCGTTTGCTAATGAGGATGTGCTCATGGAAATAAAGAGTCCTTTATTATTTCTCTGAGGAGAGTAGAATTTGAGGAAGGTGGCTTTCACTCTTGACTTCTCTCACAAGGGAAATAAGGGTTATGCTGGGGTTTGACAGCTGAAAATACACCCTCTTGCTCACTGAGGGCTGAATTTCCCATGTACCTGGGGTGTAGATGGGTTGGAAATGAATGGAATCGGCAGAGTCGATTGCTATCTTTTTTATTACTGCTTAGTGTTTGACTTCTGCTGTAGTCCCTGCAGATGACAACAGATTGCTGGGCATGAGCAAAACTAGATTATTTCTTATCTGATCGTTCTTTGTGCATGTTTGCGGTGACCGAAGGTTTTTAATATTGAAAAGCCAAACAGCATGGACTGTCTCATCCACCACCAGTTTAACCTGTTATTTACAATTTCATTCCCTTAACTTTTCAGTTCTTAAAAAAATATATCAGGCATCAGCAGCTTGGCCTGATAATGTTGAAAGATGAACGTTGGAGCTAAATACACATCCATGGCACTTGGACCTCTTTTGGGGACATTTGGGTTTGACACACAATCCCTTTTTTTTTGTGCTTGTGTGGTTGAGTCCCTGAGAAACATCTATCACCTTGAGCAAGTATTCTTTAAGTGTGTCATGCCAAAGGTTTGGCCATAGCAGGTGGCTAAGGGCCTAGAGGCATTAGTTCTGCAACTAGATATTTCTTAATAATACATAGAAAATTATTCTGAGATTTCTCCGATTTAGTTGAAAGTGTTAAAATATTTCTATTTTCTAGGGGATGATTGGGAGCAAAGGACATAGTGTTTACATAAGGGAGGTCAGTTGGGGAAGCAGTAGGGGGAAGTGATGAAGAGGAAAAGGACATTAAGACTGTGAAGGGTCTGGGGTTTTACTCTACTTGCAACTTGCAAGCCAACCAGTTTGCCAGCCACAGTTTCATGGATGCTGGCGGACTCCTGACTTGGAGATAAAGAACTTTATTACCTCACAAAATAGCAGTAGCCAGAGAATCAGCATTTGTGTCATTTCCCTGAAACCCATTACCACAGGGTGATATGTAGAAGGCCAGGTGACACCTGCACATGCAGGGGATTGTGTTACAGGAGAGGTACCTTGAGCTTGGGGAACCTGAATCTTTTATAATGAGCAGTAAGCTTGCCTGATCTTATCTCCAAAGGGAGGGACTATCTTTATATATATGGGCAGTAAGCCAATTTGTCTTTTGCTCTAGAGAGAGATACTATCACTGTCTTCAAGGCTGTGCTATATAGAGATATCCAGGGAAAGAGAGTCTGGAACAGAAGCAGTCAGTGCCTCTGCTTGCAATATGTGCAGAAACCCAAGAGATGCATGGAGAATTGTCTGCCAACAGGAACAAAGAAATATTTTTGCAATTTCCCCCCTTCCTCTCCAGCTGCCCCAGGTGAGTTCATCCTGGCTTTGGATCCTAGTAGATTTCCATCTATAATTTCTAAGAAAATCCAGGCAGGCAGATTCCTGCTTGGGCTCAATGCACAATTCAAATTCTTCCTGAGGGTGTAGACTAAGAAGAATTTAAAAATTCCTATTGAGTTTATGTCCAATACACAGATGGTGCCAAAAATGTATATACATTTTAAGAAAAGAAAAAAAACTATTAAAATTGTAATACAATGAGTTACGCTAGCATTCATTTGATTAACTCCATCTTTTGAGCAAACATCATGCTACACATTGCTATGTAATTCAATTGAACTTTGAAAAGTAAATAACATCTCTTAAAATGTGTACTTTGTTTTGGCACACCCTGTATATTGCTAAGTAGTGCTCTTTGCAGGGCAGGTGTACACTCAAACTATTGAAAATGTTAATTTCATATCATCTTTGAACTAGATAGTGGAATGTTGGTTGTTACTGGCCCAGGCCGGACTGCCTTGATTGAGACAGGTTTTAAATTTAAGGCAACTGAGTTTCTGAAAAATCAAGTGTCTCGTTCAAAGTCATTCAATAAAGATGTGGTAGAACCATGATTCCAAGTTAGGTCTATGGAAATGAAAAGTCTCCTGTAGTTTTCCTCATAACCAGAGTTTAGACTACGGGATCTTTTCAGACAGGCTTGGCCAAGAAAGTTTCAGGATAGGTGGGTGAAGGTCCTCAGAATATCTTTTTGAAGCTTCATCAATTGTCAAGCAAGCAGTGTGTGAGACTAGTAGTTACCTACCCAATATCCATCTTCTCCTTTTTAAGGATAAGTCTCCTATATATTTGAATATAGTAATTTGCCCAACAAAAAAAAAACCCAACAACCAACAACAACACAACTTCATTTGCTACTTTTCCTTGAGGTTAGGGTAGTCAATGAGGTGTAGGTAGAGGTTGCTTCCAGCATACTTCTGTCAAGGAGACTCACTCTGTTGGCAAGAAACCCTTACATTTTCCCAGTCCCTTCTTCCCACCTGGAAAATGACTAGGATGCCTAGAGCTATAGTGACAATCTATGATCATAGGGGACATTGCAGATGAAAGAATGAGTTAAAGATGGTGGAGCAGGAATACAGGAGGATCCTGGACCACTATGAACATCATGGAGCCATGACACCATCCCTGGAGTACCTACTTCTGGATTTCTTCAATATGAGAGAAAATAATTCTCTCTCTGTCTTTCTCTCTCTGTCTCTCTCTCTCTCCCTCCCATCCCCCCATCCCCCGCTGTCTCCCTTTGCCATTGTATTTTTTGATAGCAGGTACATGTAACTTGCAGATATTAGGTGCTTATTGACACCTAATTGTGATTCTTTTTTTCTTTCGTCATGCTATTTTATTTTATTTTTAAATTATTTTTATTTTTTAATAATTTGCTTATCTTTCAATTACAGTTGACATACAATATTACATTATTTTCAGGTGTACAATGTAGTAATTAGATATTTATGTAACTTACTAAGTGATCACCCAGATAAATCTAGTATCCATCTGATTCCATACATAGTTATTACAATATTATTGACTATATTCCCTATGTTATACTTTACATCCCATGACTATTTTGTAACTACTAGTTTTTACTTATTAATCCCTTCCCCTTTTTCATTGATCCTCCTGAGCCTCCTCCCATCTGGCAACCATCAAAATGTTTCTGTACTATGAGTTTGTTTCTGTTTTGTTTGTTCATATATTTTGTTATTTAGATTCCACATATAAGTGAAATCATATAGCATTCTTTTACTCTGTCTTCCTCCACTCAGCACAATATCCTCTACATCCATCTATGTTGTTGCAGGTGGCAAAATTTCATCCTTTTATATGGCTCAGAAGTATTCCATTGTATACATGTACCACCTCTTTATTCATTCATCCATCGATGGACACCCAGGCTGCCTACATATCTTGGCCATTGTAAACGACGCTGCAATGAACTCATGGATTCACATGTCCCCTCAAAGTAGAGTTTTGGGTTTCTTTGGATAACTACCCAGAAGTGGGATTACTGGGTCCTTCTTTCTATTGTTCTTGCCTTGGCTTTAAAGTCTATTTTGTCTGGTATAAGTATTGCTACCTCAGCTATTTTTTCATTTCCATTTTCACGAAATATCTTTTTCCATCCCTTTACTTATAGTCTCTGTGTCTTTCAATCTGAAGTCAGTCTCTTGTAGAAAGCATATGTAAGGGTCTTTGTTTTTTATTCCATTCAGCTATGCTATGTCCTTTGATTGGAGTATTTAATCCATTTACATTGAAAGTAATTGTTGATAGATATGTAGTTATTGTTATTCAATTATTCATATTTTTAATCATTTTTTATCTTAATAAAGCCTCTTCATTAACTTTCCTTATAATAATAGGCTGGTGGTGATGAATTTCTTTAGCTTTTTCTTGTCTGGAAAGCTCTTTATCTCTCTGTCAATACTAAATGATAGCTTTGCTGGGTAGTCTTGATTGTAAGTCCTTGCTTTTCATCACTTTGAGTATTTCATGCCAATCGTTTCTGGCCTGCAAAGTTTCTATTGAGAAATTAGCTGACAGTCTTATGGGAGGTCCCTTGTAGGTAGATAACTGCCTTTATCTTGCTGCTCTTAGGGTTCTTTTTTTGTCTTTAACCTAAGGCATTTTATTATGTGTCCTGGTGTGGGCCTCTGGGGTTCATCTTGTTTGGGACTTTGTGCTTCCTGGGCTTGTATGTCTATTTCCTTCACCAGGTTAGGGAAGTTTTCTGTCATTATTTCTTTAAATAGGTTTTTAATTCCTTGTTCTCCCTCTTCTCCTTCTAGTACCCCTATGATGTCGATGTTGGAATGCTTAATGTTGTCCCAGAGGCCCCTTAAACTATTCTCATTTTTTGGATTCCTTTTTCTTTTTGCTGTTCTGACTGGGTGTTTTCTGCTACCTTAGCTTCCAAATTGCTTATTTGATTTCTGCTTCATTTAATCTACTGTTGAGTCCTTCTAATGCATTTTTTATTTCAGTTATTGTAGTCTTCACTTTTGACTGGTTATTTTTTATGTTTTCTATGTACATTTTTATGTTTCCTGTCTTTTTGTTGAAGTTATCATTGATATCATTGAGCATCTCGTAACTAACCAGTTTTTGTTTCTGTTTTTTGGTGGTTTTTTTTTGCTGAGCTATCCTGCCACCTGTTGGCGGCTCAGTGGCAGTTCAGCGTGGGCTGGAACTTGAACCATTCTTGCTCAGAGCCTCTCTTGAGAAGGGGCTCTGTTACAGGCCAAAGTTAGCTGTTCGCTGTCCTTGCCCAGGGCCACTTGGTATGAGCTATAGAGTGATCTTCAGATGTTTGCCACTTGTGCTGGACTTGGAGGTGCTGGGGAGAGGCTAAGCTGAGAACCAAGGCTGGCTGTCATTAGTGCTGGGCTTGGGGCTGCTTAGCAAGAGGTATGGGGCATGCCAAGGCCAGATGCTGCTTATTTGGGGTTTGTGAACCTTTGAGACATTTTAGGAATGTCTGAAGCATGAGCCAAGACAGGCCATTTGTATGGAAAATCCACTGGAACTGGCTTGGGTGGGTCTACAAGTTGGGTGGGGCAGGGTCTCAGGGAGTCACCAAGGTGGGGCTAATGATGTTAGCTAAGTTGATGGAGACTCAGATATGGCTCCCACCGAAGTCTACCTGCTGGATGCGGGGAGGGCTCAACAAAGGAACAATGGCTTCTTCCAGCCCTTCTCTCTAGGAAAGCTGTCCNTTATTGTAGTCTTCACTTTTGACTGGTTATTTTTTATGTTTTCTATGTACATTTTTATGTTTCCTGTCTTTTTGTTGAAGTTATCATTGATATCATTGAGCATCTCGTAACTAACCAGTTTTTGTTTCTGTTTTTTGGTGGTTTTTTTTTGCTGAGCTATCCTGCCACCTGTTGGCGGCTCAGTGGCAGTTCAGCGTGGGCTGGAACTTGAACCATTCTTGCTCAGAGCCTCTCTTGAGAAGGGGCTCTGTTACAGGCCAAAGTTAGCTGTTCGCTGTCCTTGCCCAGGGCCACTTGGTATGAGCTATAGAGTGATCTTCAGATGTTTGCCACTTGTGCTGGACTTGGAGGTGCTGGGGAGAGGCTAAGCTGAGAACCAAGGCTGGCTGTCATTAGTGCTGGGCTTGGGGCTGCTTAGCAAGAGGTATGGGGCATGCCAAGGCCAGATGCTGCTTATTTGGGGTTTGTGAACCTTTGAGACATTTTAGGAATGTCTGAAGCATGAGCCAAGACAGGCCATTTGTATGGAAAATCCACTGGAACTGGCTTGGGTGGGTCTACAAGTTGGGTGGGGCAGGGTCTCAGGGAGTCACCAAGGTGGGGCTAATGATGTTAGCTAAGTTGATGGAGACTCAGATATGGCTCCCACCGAAGTCTACCTGCTGGATGCGGGGAGGGCTCAACAAAGGAACAATGGCTTCTTCCAGCCCTTCTCTCTAGGAAAGCTGTCCCTTCAGCCCTCACCCCAAAGCTAGATAATTCAGTTTCTCCCTATATGTCACTGGCACCTTTTGAGCTGCTGCCCTAGTGCTGGAGCTCAGAGCAAGTGAGTCTGTCAGGGATTAAATCCATGCATGGGCCCTTTAAGAGCAATGCCTGAGACTTCAGCAGCCCTCCATCTCACTCAGCCACAATCCCTGCTGGCTTTCACAGCCAGAAGTTGTGGAGACTTCTCTTCTCAGCATTGGAACCCTGGGCTGGGGAACCTGATAAGGTCCTGGGACCTGTCACTCCTCAGGGGGGCCCTCTATAGCCAAGATATCCTTCCTGACTTTTAACTGCCACATGTGGGTATGTGACCAGCCCATTCCACGTCCCCCTGCCACGCTCCCCCCCATCAGTCTTGATGAGGCTTCCTTTGTATATCCTTAGTTATAGGACTTCTGTTCCACTAGACTTCAGGATATTCTCAATGATGGTTGCTCTGTAGTTTAGTTGTAATTTTGAGGTGCTTGTGGGAGGAGGCCAGTACAATGTTTATCTACCCCACTATCTTGACTGGAACCTCCCTAACTGTGATCCTTGAATGTTCATTATATCTGCTTGGATTTTTAAATTCCAAATAACAGAAACATTGGCTAATTTTAGCATAAAGAGACTAATTATCCTTTAAGAAGGTTATGGGTTGCTCATAAGAGTGAAGTGAAGGCTGAAGAACTAGGTCTGGAGCAGGTGGGCACCAGGTTGCTCCAGAAGGTCTTGTAAGCAGGCTTTGCTTATTAATCTCATTAGTGCACTCTAATTTCTTGCCAGTCCTGTGTCACTGCCAAGGTTCAATATTCCAGGGGAGCAAGTATTCAATTGGCTAAGCCAAGGTCACATGATTGCTCTAAGGTCACATGACTACCCTGTATCGAGTTGACAAGAGGAAGGACAGAGCAGAAGGAGCCTCCTGGGAGCCCTCTACCCCCTCACCATGGGAGAACAGGCACTTGGATTCATTGTCCCACAAGACCTGCATCCAGTATGGGACAGAGGCAAGTCCCTACAAGGAAATCAGAGTGCTGTTGGGAAGGGACACTGCATTTCATGCCCACTCCAATAAAAATAACATTCTATGTAGTAGAGGATTTAGACCTTCCTGGTGTGAGGAGGAGGTAAACTGGTCAAGATAAAAGGCAATCATTGTTCAACCATGACGCCTTTAGGGATTAGCAATTTTTGACAGGTTTGCCCTCCTTGGGAACAAAGGCTTATGATTCTGGCGATGCCTCTGAGCAGGGCAATTGCTTCATGTAAAAGAGTTCTTTTAATCTTCTCTGGTTTTTGTAGATGTAAGTGATATTTCATGGTAAAAATACTAAAGCATCTATTTTCTTAGTTGCCTCTTTATCCCTTAACCGGGCTGCAGTCTCTAATTCACACTCATTAACCTACCCATAGCAATTACAGGTCTTTGCAGATCTCCTTAAGTAGGACTAGTAATCTTGTCCTCCTGTGGTGGGAAATCAGACCTCCTGAAAGATCAAGTGCTATTCCCAGGGACATGGGTATGATGGTAGTATGGTGAGGTAAAAGCAAATTAACAGTTAAGGTGAACATAGGCCATCAGTTAGGTAATGGCTGTTAAAAGAGCTGGCCTCAGTGTGAAGACAATTGTGAGTAGAGATATGAATATGATGCTCTAGCCTCAGAGATTCTAATCATTCATGGAACATTAGTGAAACTCATCCAAGAATACAGAAACTTAAAAACTTGGACCCTGAGGGTACCTACCAGACTCTGGTTTCTTGTTGCAACCATATTTAATATACAACTCTGAAGAAGGCTCTCAGGACAAAAGCAGAAGCTAAAGCTCTTCCCTGCTTAAAACTCTCCAGTGGCTTCCCAGAGTCAGAAGAATAAAATTCAACCTCCTCATTCTGGTTAATGAGATCTTTTATTATCTGGCCCTGCCTTCACATATGTTTTCCTCTTTTCCTCTGAGTCCACCTGCTACTTCAGCCACTTTGGTTTTCTTTCTGTACTGGGAGCTGATACTTGGCCCTTTGCATTTGCTGCCTGGCCATGCCCTGTCCCAGAATGGTGCTTGGCTGAGTCAATCTTGCTATTCAGGTCTCAGTTCAGATGTTGCTGCACTAAGCAGGGACTCCAGAACTCCACTGCCTGGCTTCTATTCTTGGCTCTATCATGTGCTGTCTGTATAATATTCAGCAAACACTTAAGTGCTTGTGCCTCATTTTGCTCAGCTGTAAATGAGGATCATGAGATCTTTACATGTGTGTTATAAGGTTGCTGTGCAGTTTACACAAGATAATATAAGTGAAGCCCTCAAAACAGTGTCTGGGGCACAGTTAGTGCTACGTAAATATTAGCATCATTGTTATGTGACATAGTCATTCTGTCACCAAATCTTGTTTGTTTTCTTTATAACACTAATCACTGTTTGAAATTACTTTGTTTGCTTATTTATTGTCTGTTTTTTCCCCCAGGCTACATGCAGGTTGAGTAATTGGAACTATACAGAACTCAAAGTTTTATTCCTTAGATCGGGGAGGATGAAGCAAAACCTCATCAGTGCCCTCCCCCGCAGATCCCCACCCCTGCTCTGGTTTCCCACCCTGTGTGATGAAGGGATGGGATCAGTGCTTCTGTTTTGTATGTGAATCACCCAGGGGGCCTGTGAAAACTAAAGATGCCAAGTAGAACTGCCATATAGCCCAGCAATTCCACATTGCTGGGTATTTATCCAGAAGAATTGGAAGCAGGGTCCCAAAGAGATAGTTTGCTCACCCATGTTCCTAGCAGCATTATTCTCAAAAGCCAAAAATTGGAAACTTAAATGTCCACAGACAGATGCATGGATAAATAAAATGTAGCACACACACACACACACACACACACACACACACACACACACACACGCAGGAATATGATTCAGTCTTAAGAAGGAAGGAAATCCTGTCACATGCTACAACATGTGTGAACTCTAAGGACATTATGCTGAGTGAAATAAGCCATAACAAAACAAGTACTGTATGATTCCCCTTTTATGAGATATCTAGAGTAGTCAAATTCCTAGACACAGAAATTAGAATAACGGTTACCAGGGGCTGGGGGTGGGAGGGGAATGGGGAATTGTTTAAATGGTACAGTGTCAGTTTTATAAAATGGAAAAGTTCTGGAGATCTGTTTTATAGCAGCGTGAATATTCTTAACACTACTGAACTGTATACTTAAAATGGTTAAAGTGGTAAATTTTATGTTGTTTTTTAAATCACAATAAAAAAATAAATGAAGATCTTAGATCTAAATTCTGAGTAAATAGACTGGAGTGGGTGGGACATTTACATTAAAAAAGAAAATCTCCCTAGGAGAGATTCTGACACCCACCAAACTTTTAGAATTACTGCGTCATACCATCTTTAAAGATGCATCTGTGGTTTGAATTTAGGGCATTTGAAACGTGCATCATCCCTGATATAAAGCCTTAATTACATAGAGAAAAAAAATGATTCCCCAGTCCTCCTCATGGGTTCTCTTTAATTTTGCGGAATTAATTTGCTTCTCATTTATATTCACATCTCTCACAGCAGCTTCTCTCAAAGCAGAGTGATAATCGGTGGGCAGAGAGCATCTGAAACCAGCTCACCAGGGTGTTTTCCTCGTAGTGTCCACAAGGTGGCAGGCCAGGCACTCGGATTTGGCAGCCAAGGGAGCGCGCGGTCGGTGGCGGGCTGGAGCTCCTAGGCAGTTTGCTAACTTGGTGTGAGGGACCCTACGCCTTTGTGTGATGTGGGGATGCCTGGAAATGGCTGTGGGGTTTCCGCGGATGCCCCTAGAACTGAAGTTTCTCGGGAGCAGGCGTACATTTGTTCTCTGGACAAGGTGAGCAAGTTCTCCCTCCCCTCCACGGTGAGTGGAGGACTGGCCACAGCTACCTTCCCTTGGGGCTTGAGAGCATCTCTCCGAGGACAAGGATGGCGGGCCTTTGAGTGTGTGCACGTGACCTGAGGAATAACATTCACAAGCCATTCTGTTTCTTTCGGAGGGAGCACAATGTTTTGTTGATATTTTCTTTCACATAATTAAAAGGCCCCAGGTAGAATAGGAGATGTCTGCGTTGTTGAAAACGCCTGAGTGATGGGGGAGGGTAACTGACGCCAATTAACACGCACCAGCTGTTGGATATTTAATGGGCATCTTAAAAAATATTGATTTCCTGACCCCTTTTAGGCCTTGACCCAGCAAAGGGTAACACAGTCCACAACAGTAAATAACTCCCAAAGTGGTTTGGTGACATGTTGAGATGAAAAGTGGAGGGCTTTTGACATGATTTTAACATGCTGTTTGTTTCTATCTCAAGCCAGGACTATGGCTTTCAGGAGGTACAAAATGTTTGCACGTGAGGAGAAAAATGACGTAAGAGGAGGCCGTGTAGTGTGGTCCAAAGAGCACAGGCTTGGGGTGAGACAGAATTGGGGGTTTGGGATAAGTCCCTCATCCTGTCTAAGGCTCAGTTTCCTCATCTGCATTAACGGGTATAAGAACACCAGCATCATGGGTTGTGGTGAGGAGGAATTGAAATGAGGATTCAGTCATTCACTCATTCTGCAAACATACATTCAAGATGTCAGGCACGGGTGGGTTCTGAGGGTGCCAAGACATGGTTCCCAACAATCGGGTGGGGAGACCCATTCCTGTCCATGAATATTTTCAGTGCAGTAGGGGAAACATGCTAGCAGAAGTTTCCAGGGGACTGCGTAAGGAATGTTCAAGGAAGGGGAAGAGAGGCTGATATATCAAGCATGGGTAGCAGATTTGCATCCGGTGGTGGTTGTGGTGGGGGGAGGTCCAGACCAAACACACTTATTGTTTGGAATGTGCAGTGCTTGCCCCCATTGTTTAAAGATAAAAATTGAATTCTTTACCATCGTTTAAAAATGGGGAAATTTCCCTTGGAATTCCGTTTCCAGTTCCTGGAAAAATATAGATTTGGCTACACTAAGCCAACATTTCTACCTGAAACAAGGGTCTGAAACGAAGTAGTGGTGCCTTCTTAAGACAGAGTGTGCATCACAGTCCCCACCACACCCTGTGGCACACCCAGCTCAGCTTGGTACCCTTGTTCCCTTTCCATCCCTGGCC
>NW_017731695.1:1144658-1146237 GCF_001890085.2 Hipposideros armiger
TAGTATAACTCAGTTGTGCCTGCATATTAGAATCACTTAGTGATATTTTAAAAATCCCAGCACTGTGGTACCCTCCCAGGTTATTTAAGTCAGTATCTGGGGTTGCAACATGGGCACCAGTGTTTCTGACGCTCCCTGGCTGGTTCCCATGTACAGACAAGTCTGGGAACCACTAGCGTCCGCGTCATTCACCTTCCTCAGTTATCAACAGTTGGCCAGTCTTGCTGATCCTGTAGCTCTTGTGTCCGAGATCCCTAATTTTCTATTGCCACTCAGATTATTTTAAAGTAAGAACCAGACTTACGTTATTTCATCTTTAATTGCTTCAGTGTACACCAAGAACTTAATAAAAATAAGCATAATCACATTATCATTCCCCCCAAATGTAACAGTGATTCCTTAGTGTCATCTAATGTCCTATCTTTGATCCTCAATATAGCTTTTGAGACATTTCTTTCTCTCCTTTTCTTTGATGTTAATGTGATTCCAAAGGAATAAATCATGTTTCCCCCCCACCTCCATTTTTGAGGTAGTGGAGTTGGTGAAAGGAGCATACAGTTGGCTTAACTCTGGTCACCCAGCCCTTTTCCTTAGTCACCCTGGGTTCTGAACCTCCTCAGGGACTGTCCTGCCCACGTTTGTGGGTGAGAGGACAGCCATTGAGGCAGAGATGTTCATATATTCATTCAACAACTGTTGGCCAGGAGTTCCTCCTGTATGTCCAGGCACTGTCTTAGGTGCTGGGGTACCGGATTTGTCTTTGTCACCATTATACTCCATGTAGAGTCTGGCACATGGTAGGGACTCAAGAAATATTTAGTTCAGTGATGAAAATGTGTGTTTTGTTACCAATACAGTAAGATAACCATTGGTGGTATATTGGGTCTAGGTATTCAACATTCCTTTATAAATTACATATGCACTGAACTTCCACATCATACTTCTTTACTGGGGGATCTGAGAACATCTTTTTTTCTTTTAAA
The DNA here is from genome assembly GCF_001890085.2 of Hipposideros armiger. Classification (NCBI taxonomy): domain Eukaryota; kingdom Metazoa; phylum Chordata; class Mammalia; order Chiroptera; family Hipposideridae; genus Hipposideros; species Hipposideros armiger. The sequence goes on from NW_017731695.1 coordinate 1,145,642, forward strand.
TAATTTTCACTAGAACATCATATGGATTTCCCAAATGAGATGAAAGAATGTGGCAGAGTTAAATCTCAGTAGCCAGAAGCAATGGCAGCTCAAATAGTTGAAATGCAAATATGCTGCCTAAGCCTCATTTCAGCTACAGGGTTTCAACCTTCTGTTTCTATTGAATCCTTTCAAAGGAGTGCTAACATGCAGCAGAAATTGGTTTGAAGATGACCTTCTTTTATTTCCTTTGCCCAGCCTCTAAGTGAAACACTTAGAAACAGACCAATACAATGTCCTCAACTAACATAGCCAAGGAAGAAAGTAGGATCTCACTGAAACACACCTCTTTTAAGAATATTTTTCTGCATATCATACTTTTATTATGGAAAACTTGAAATATATAGGATAAAAGTATGAAGAAATGAAAATCACCCATACCTTACCATCTAGAGATAACTATCTTTACCTACTGGGATACTTGACCATTTTGGTGTATTTTCTTCTAGTCTTTTTTTTTTTTTTTTGCCCTATGCCTAAATATAGACTGTATTTTCTGATTTAAAAAATTAAAGTTATTGTTAATTTCTTTAAGTGTACTTAGGACTTTATGCTTT
>NW_017731695.1:1149432-1150560 GCF_001890085.2 Hipposideros armiger
ACTTCCAAAAATGAACTAGCGCCATCTGTCACCAACATGCATCATGACTTTTCTAACGACTCAATATTACAGACTGAGTAGCTTAAACAACAGAAGTGTATTTCCACACAGTCCTGGAGGCTGGAAGTCTGACATTGTGGGCAGGATTGGTTCCTTTGGATGCCTCTTTCCTTGGCCTGTAGATGGCCCTCTTTTCTTCTCACATGTTCTTCTCTCTGTCTATCTGTGTCCAACTTTCCTCTTCTTAAAGGGACACCAATCATATCACATTAGGGCCCACCCTCCAGACCCCACTTTTAACTTAGCTCTCTCAAGGCCCCATTTCCAAATGCAGTCACATTCTGAAGCACTGGATATTAGGGCTTCAACATATGAATTTTGGGAGGGGCACAATTCAGTGCATAACATGGGCTACATTAAAAAGTGATGCTGATGCAGGCATGTTACCTCCCCATATTTATAGAATAAAGGTTTTGTGTTGTTTTTCCAAACGGAGGATGGGTTACTTGTCCACCCATGACACCTATGACCAGTACTGGCTTGGAGGGAAGGCTGGCCTCGGTCGGGCAGCAGAATGATCCGGGGTTGTGCATTGAGTTATCCTTGGTGAAATGATCTGGGTCACATGAGAACTGAACTGCCGACCTGGACTTAATATGATAATCTAAACAATTGAGGAAGAGGCCTAGGCCTTTTATGTATGTATTTTTAGAATAGCTTGTGGAAGATAAGTGAATTTATTTTTGTAAATGACAACTCAGGGAAAGACTACAGCCATTCCAACCTGAGAGCATCAAAGACGTTTGTTTTTTCCCTTTAATCACCTCCTGTTTTCCTAATGGGATTGGAGTGTGTGTGGCTCCTGCTGTTTTATATACTTTGTTGCCGTGTGGCTCATTGGTTCCTCTTTTCATTTATGCTTTTGTGGTTTTACTGAACAAATGACCTTCTGTGTCATAATGAGTTCCTGGATCTACACATGCTGAGCATAAATCCGCAAAATCTGGAACTCTGCTATGGAAGATTCATTTGAAATAAGATAAAAGTGCTGAAAATAGTTGGTCAGGCACATAGAAGGGCTGATGGTCCTTCAGGGACTTTGATGCAACAGATGCATGGTCCAAGCAG
>NW_017731695.1:1153940-1154930 GCF_001890085.2 Hipposideros armiger
GGCGGCTTTCGCCACGGAAGAAACCCACAGACCCCCTGCAGATTTCACTGGTTTTTACCCCACGGGTATTGACATTCATTAAATCCAGCTGCTTGAGTCCCTCACTACTCCCTACCTCTCCTCCATCACCCCCACCCTCTGGACCCTGGGGTCTACACAGGCAGCCATCCAGGCAACTGTGTCACTCAAGCACAAGATACCAGCCTAGATACAGCCCAGAGGCTGACCTCACCTCTGTGTGTGCACTCAGGGATATCCCCTTCAACTGTGCCCATGTATGCCACCCACCTGGCTCCCATCAGTGACCAACACTATCGTGTGTATTTGTGTGAGACCCTGCAGCCATGGGAGTGCCCACTTACAGCCAAAACCCCACAGCTGCTGTGGGCCCAGATTCAGCTCTATCTTCTGTTACTGGCCTGTACTGCTGAGCTTACCTGTAGCTGGCCCCTCCAGCTATGTACTTGCATCCCCCCATTCTAACTCCTGTTGCCAGTTTCCTGTGGTGACAGCCTGAAGCCACAACAGTACATGCTGGCAGCCACTGGTGTCCCTGCTCTTGGCCCTGGTTTTTGCTGCTGGCCATGGTCCTTAATGCTACACTCTGGGTACATCTGGCCCCTACCATTATATAGGAATCTGCAGGTGGCTTCCACAGCTTAGTGTGTGCATACTACCTACTCCTCACTACCACTGCTTGCGCTGGGCCCTAGCTGCTGGACCCAGAGGTGCTGCTGAAGATTCCCATAGTGCTCTACAAACACCACACAGTTGTCGATATTGTGAACCTCAGCGGCCTGAGCCATGAGACGTCATGCTGCTCCAGGCCTGGAGATACCATGCGCTCCTCCAACTTGGTGCCTTGCTTCACTAGTCCTGGAGTCACAGCATGCTCCAGCATGCTCCCACCAGCAGATGAAGGTCTTTCCTTACCAAAGTCAGTCCATAAAGTCTGGAAAAGGTGACTACTTCAGATATGCGGAAACCCAC
>NW_017731695.1:1156850-1158011 GCF_001890085.2 Hipposideros armiger
ATACAGAACATTCCACCCAATAGCAGTAGAATACAAATTCTTCTCAAATACACAGGTGATATTCTCTAGGAGAGATCATATGTTAGGTCACAAAACAAATTTTAACACATTTAAAAAGATTGAAATCATACCAAATATTCTTTTCAAATATAGTAGTATGAAACTAGAAATAAATAACAAGAAGAAAACTGGAAAATTCACAAATATATGGAGTTAAACAACATGATCCTGAACAACCAGTGGCCCAAAGTAAAAACAAAAGGGAAATAATAAAAAAAAAAATCTTGAAACAAACAAAAAAAGAAACACAATATTCCAAAACTTAGGTGATACAGAAAAGAGGGAAGTTTATAGTGATAAATACATTAAGAAAAAAAAGGCCTCAAGTAAACAACCTAGATTTACATCTTAAGAAACTAGAAAAACAAGAACAAACTAAGCCCAAAGTTAACAGGAAAAACGAGATAAAGATCAGAGCAGAGTTAAATGAAATAGAGAGTAGGAAACAATAGGGAAGATCAACAAAACTAAAAGTTTTTTAAAAAGATAAACAAAATTGACAAACCTTAAGCTAGACATACCAACAAATGAAGAGAATTGATACATACAGTTATAAATGAAAGAGGAGACTTAAAACTGATACCACAAAAATACAAAGTATCGTAAGAGACACTAGAAACAATTATATGCCAATAAATTGGGCAACCTATAAGAAATGGATAAATTCCTGGGAACATACAACCTACCAAGACTGAATTATAAAAAAATTGAAAATTTGAACAGATCAATAATGAGTAAGGACATTGAAGCAGTAATCAATAACCTCCCAATAAAGAAAAGAGTAGGACTAGATGGCTTCATGGGTGAATTCTATCAAACATTTAAAGAAGAATTAATGCCAATCCTTCTTAAACTCTTCAAAAAAATTGAAGAGGAGGGAAAGCTTACAATCTCATTTTTCGAGGCCAACATTGCCCCCACTAAAGCTAGACAAGCACTACAAGGAAAGAAAATGAAGGCCAGTATTACTGATGAGCAAAGATGAAAGAATCCTCAACAAAATACATGCAAACCATATTCAATAGCATATTAAAAGGATCATATACCATGATCAAGAGGGATTTATCCCTGGGTAGCTAGGATGGTTCAACATATGCAAAT
>NW_017731695.1:1161046-1190173 GCF_001890085.2 Hipposideros armiger
ATACAAATATTATTCAGCCATAAAAGGAAGGAAATCCTGCCATTTATGACAACATGGATGGACCTGGAGGGCACTATGCTAAGTGAAGTAAGCCAGACAGAGAAAGACAAATACCATATAATCTCACCTACATGTGGAATCTTAAAACAAAAACAAAAACAAAACAACTCATAGACACAGAGAATAGATTGGTGGTTGCAAGAGGTGGAGGGTGAGGGTGGGTGAAATGGGTGAAGGTAGTTTAAAAGGTACAGACTTCCAGTTATAAAACAAAGTACTATAAGTTCTAGGGATGTAATGTACAGCATGGTGACTATAGTTAATAATACTGTGTTTATATTTGAAAATTGCTAAGAGAATAGATTTTCAAAGTTCTCATCATAAGAAAAAAATATTGTAACAATGCGTGGATACGTGGAGATGGATGTTAACTAGACTTATTGTGGTGATCATTTAGTAATATATACAAATTTCAAATCATTATGCTGTACACCTGAAACTAATATAATATCATATGTTAATTATATCTCCATTAAGAAAAGTGGTTTATAATTTTTTTGTCTTATCACAAAAGCAGTACTTTTCATTGTAAAAATTAAAAAACTATATCATCAGAAAAAAAGGGAGAGAATAAAAATGACATAAAATCTCACCACCACACACCTTGGTGTATCTCCCCCTGTTTTTCCTTTTTGGGTGTTCGTGTGTGTGTGTGTGTGTGTGTGCATGCATATGTCCTACAGGTTAGAGTTAAATTTGGCTTTAAGTGACAGAAAAGGCAACTACAGTGTCTTAAACAAATAGAGGTTTATTTGTCTCTAGCAAAAGATCTGTAGCGAGGGGATGGTTGGCAGGTTCAGTGGCTCATGATGTCAGTGCTGGATTTTCTGCAATTCCCTTAGTTATTTGCTCAAGAGTTGAAGATGGTGGCTGCAGTTCTAGCCATTTCAGCTGTACTTACTGCAGGAAGAAGGCAGAAGGTGAAAGGCAGCACCTGCACATGTTTGTGTTTCATTGGCCAGAATGCTGACCACTGCTAGCTGCAAGGGAGTCTGTGAATATGAGCATTTAGCTTTTGTACCCTCCTGTACAGCAGGCAAGAGTGAGATGCCTGAAACTGGTGTTGGGTGGATTGAACTGCAGTATCTACCACAGAGACAATGGTGCATTCAATGTCCAATATTTGTGTATAGCTAGGATTGTTTTCTCAGGATAATTTCTAGACATGAAATGTATGACTCAAAAGGTATATAACCTAAAAAAGCTTTAGAGAATTGCTTTTGGACTATGTTGACAGCAACAGTGATACATGACTTTTACTACATGTCAAGGAAACCTGACTTTGGGGATATAATCAAATATGGCTTTATTTTTGTCTCTCATTGTCCCTTTACATTTTACTTGGTAAGATGGGAGATGAATTTCCTTTGCTTATGATAAAAATTTACACAGGTTTATGGTTTGTTTTCTTTTTTTTTTACTCTTAGGCAGCAGACAATTCAATGGTTATGTTTGTTGGACACACATTTCAGAAATTAGGATATCTAGACCCCAGCAATAATCAATTCTCTGAATTTAATTAACATGTGATTGTGTGCCTCCCAGAGCTGGACCCTCACTGTTTCTGACCCTTTGCTAGAGCAGAAGCATATCCTTCCCTGTCTGCTCTTCTGTTTGTACCCTCTAACTGCTGTTCCTGACCTCTACAGCTCAAGGGTGGGAAGAGAGGCAGAGAAGGAGGGACAGGGGAGTGCTTTCTTGAATTGCCATTTGCTTCACACTCCCAGGCCTGGAAGGTAGATACTGACTCTTTCTTCCTTTGGTGCTCTGGTGGGCTCCTTTGGAATGCCTCTGCCTGGGAACCCCACTGCAGCTCCCTCAATGCAGATATGCAATCCCCGCCCCCTTCCTGTGCTGCCCTCATTCCGGTTCTCTGATGTTTCTCCACACATTGTCTCAGCATTGGTGGCCTCACACCCTCCCAGGCAGTCCTTTTGGGCATGCTTTAAAATGATTCAGGCTGGCTTTCTCTTGTGGTCCACATCTCATTCCTGCAAACCCTAGGGGTGCAGCCCAGCCCCGACTGTATGCTCTTTATTGCTGCCACATGTTGCCCATTTTCTATATAATGTCCCCTAAGTTTGGGGACAGTCTTCACACTCCCTGAATGGCCCAGTGGAAGCTCCCTCCTTAGGCTTCAGGTAACAGAAAGCATGTCCCGCTCCCTTCGCATGGCAGTATAGGGTGGGACTCACGGCATCTTAATAGTTCTCTTCGAAGCAGTCATTTCACAAATTTCCCCTTCCTCCAGGTTCTCAAAATTGTATGTTCCCAAAGCCTCCGAGTGTGGGACTCGAGAGTCATAAAACTGGTTCCTAACCATTATCTATAAATTCTGCATTAGAGGCTTGTTGTAGTCTATTTGGGCTGCCATCACAGAGTGCCATAGATTGCATGGCTTATAAACAGCACAGATTTATTTCTCACACTTCTGAAGGACTTCCTAGCCAGTTGCTTCAGTGTCGGGTGAGAGCCTGCTTCCTGGGTCATTGCTGTGTCTTCAAATGGCAGAAAAAGACAAGGATGCTGTGTGGGGTCTCTATTATAAGGGAACCCATTGGTGAGGGTTCCACACCTCTTAAAGGGCCCACCTCCAAATACCACTACATTGTGGGGTAGGATTTCAACATATGAATTTTATTGGGGATGTAAACATCCAGTTTATAGCAAGGCTGTTCTGCACTCACTTTGCAATCTGGTATCTGTACTATCAGCATCTCAGTTGCAACAGACAGGAAGAATTCCATTCTAGCATATTATTTTACATGAATGCAAGGCCGTATAGCTGGTGAGCCTCCCCTCAAGGCTTCTCTAAAGTTTAGACAAAGAAGGTTCCTGCTGCCCCTGGAATTGAACACATAAAAGGCCAGCAATTGTCCTGGTAGTAATAAGTATGTGTAATGATTTCCATAATCCAAATGACTCTGAGAACTGAAAAATGGCTGGTCCAGGAGGTTAGGCAAATCCTTGCTAAGGAGTCTAATGCTGTGAATTGTCACTGTCTATTTAAACTTACAGGAAGTGCCTTATGGAAAAGACAGCTGGAATTGCTATGTTCTTTCAGAGAATAGAGTGTGATGGCTTCTCACATTTACGGCTGTCCAAAATGCTAATGCAGTGGTTGCCCGTGATAGCTGGGTGCTGAAAGCCCAGTAGCTGGTCTCTGCATCAAAAAGATGTGATCTGGCTGCAAGATCAGTGGCCCTGCCTTGTGGCTTTTCAGCAGCTCCTGCAAAGTTCCCACTGTTGCGTTTATGGAATTTGTTCCACACTGGACAAAATGTTTTCTGCTGGGGACTTGGGGGAAAGGGCAGCCTTTGTGGCGAAGGGCTGAAATTGTCCTCTGTATATTAACTCATATCCTTTCCCTTTCCCAGAAATTTGTCTGTTCTCCCTCCATCCATGCAGCCTAGCTGCCTTCCAATCCTGCCTCCATTAAAGCCCTCCTTCATCATTGGCCTAGAAGACATCTCTCCTTGAGATTACGCAGCAGCACTGCCCTTTCCCTCCGGCATTGTTGCTATGGGCCCTGTGGGAGGGCATCTCTGCTGTTACCTTATGTGCTTTTTGGGAAGAACTGACAATGTCCACATGAAAGACAAGAGCCCCAGGACCTCTAATGAGAGGCAAGCCTTAAGAAACCACCCTGAGGCTGAGACTTTCCACTGTGGAATTCATCCTTCTTGAATAATTGAGCCCTGTCCATTTCAGCTTAAAGGCGACTACTGATCTTTTTGTTTGTTTGTTTGTTTGTTTATTTATTTTTACCTTTAACAGATGTTAACTGAGTCCTGATTATGTGCCGGGCCCGGGCCCAGGGCTAGGCACCAGGACACGTTAGGAAAGGCTAAGGTACTTGTTCCTCGAAGAGCCCAATCTTGGGGGAAGCCTGGCATGTGTGTACATGTAATGAGGTGGACGGTTTCATTCATTCAGGGCTAGGGGATGCTTTGTGGCAAGATGAGCACTCAGAGACTCAAGATGGGCTGCTCTTCCCCAGGGGATGGGTGTGGCAAGGAGCGGCTCCCATAAGAAGCTAGGGTGCTGAAGCAGAGAAGGCTGGTATGCATGGGAATGGATAATACAGCAGGGAGGGCGGTGAGAGGAGATTTTGGCTGCTATGAGTGGGAGGCCTTGAGGAAAGGGGCAGATGTCTAAAGAGGTGGTTTATGAAGCTTTTCCTTGGATTGTGTGGCATAATCCTTACCTCCCCCACCCCCACCTCCACCCCTACCCCGCCATCCCTGACAGTGTCCTTTAAGGAAAACATGGCAGATTTGAGGAATGGCAAGTGCCTGACATGGCTGGGCACAGAGTGCGTCACAGCGGTTAGGGGAGGTGAGGTTGACCAGGTGGCCCTGGCGGCTCACCTGTGTGCTGATGTCCATATGGCAGCCTGTATTTCTCCTGGTACCCTGTAGTTAGAATATGCCTTTAACAAAATTTATGCAGCTTCAATAATTTTATTTCACTATTTAATCTTTTTAATATATTCCATTAGGTAATATTATTTACTTTTACCTTTTTATCTGCAGTTTTTATTGTATTATCTGTTTTTTTATGATGTAATCTGACTGTTTAGTTTATCTTTTATAGTTCTAGCATTTTAAGTGCATACTGTTCAACTCATCAAATTTATTTTCCAGCATTTCTCAATTTTACTGGTATGCATTCCAGCATGTTTTAAGCTAATATTTACTTATGGCTTTCGCTTTTTTCAAAACTGGTTTTGCCCCTTGAGCTTATTTCATCTTATTACTGTCAGAGCTAGCTGTGCTGATGTCTGGCCTCATGTCATAGCAGCCTTTTCATCCTCCCACAGAACGTGGCGGTCCCGTGGGCAGAGCGGGTGGCCCTGAATCTTTATGGAGAGAATGATTGAATGCATGATTCATTCACATGGAGTCAATCACTGGGTCCTGGCCATTTTACCTCCTGAACATTTTAAAACCACCCTTTCACCCCCTCCACCCTTGTATAGGTTCAGGTCACCACCATCCCTCATCTCAGTCCCCGTTCAGCCTCCTGTCTCATCTCTCTTTCCTTCCAATTCACTCGCCACCCTGCAGTGCAGTGATATTTTTAAAACGTAGAAAAAAATATCCAACCACACTCCCCTTTATTTTTGACCAATGAATTAAGATATATAATATTTTTAAGAATGTAATATAAATGCTTCTGTTATCTTTAAAATAACTCATGCTATCAAAAAGTATTTTCTACTGTGGAAAATTTCAAACCAAGATGAAAGTAGAGCGAATAGTATAATAAACCCCCATGTACCCATCACTTGCCTTCAACCGTTATCCATAGCTCACCATTTATTTTTTATCAGTCCTCCTTTTTGTTTTTCTAATTTGCTTGAATAGCACGTTTTTATATTGTGCAATTCCCAGACATCATATCATGTCAGTGTGATTGTTCTAAAAATACAGATCTGGACTTGAGGAGAACCTCACTGGCCTATGTAAAACCTTTCAGTATCGCCCCAACGCCCCAGGGTTGGGTGCAAACGCCACACAGGGTCTGCGCCCACCAGCCTTGGCGTAGCAGCAGCCATGTCTACTGCTCCTCATCTCTCCCACACCCAGCCCCACCCAGAGGTCCCCTCGCTTCTCCTCAACCTGCCACCCTCTCTCTGCCTGCAGGCTTTGTCCGTGCTAACATCTTTGCCTGGGGGGGGGGTCCACTCTCTCACCCTACTCTGTACCCCATACACTTCTTATATCCTTCCTGTATTTTAGATCTACTTCAAGGTCCAGAGCTCTGGGAAGCCATGCTGATTCCCTTTCTCCAACTCTTCTCTCTACTACCTTTTCCACCTATAATTTATTGTACTCTCCTGCTGTAGAATTCAGTACTCTTGTAGCTACCTGTTTATGTATTTTCCTCCTAAACTCTTAGCTCTGTGGGGTCACCTCTGTGACACTTGGTTTGTTTCCCCGCATTTTATTATTTATTTCCCACTTTTAATTACGGGAAAAAAATGAATGAAGAAGGATTTGACCTTGTCCTCCCTTCTGGCTCCCTGGGATTGAATTGCTTCTGACACCCCTCTGTCACCCATTCATTGTGCTCAGCTCAGCCTGGGACAACTTCGGTGAAAAGTGAAGGTAAGCCAGAGCACCCATGGACCCACCCTTCCATTTTCCTGCCAGATTGGGGACTTTCTAAGGCATGAGAGTCTGTGCAGCCCTCAAAGTGTGGGGCTGCTCAGTGCCAGCATCTCGTCCTTGTCCTGGGACCTGGAGGCTGGGAGCATGGGCCCGGTCTGCACATGCAGGAGGTGATGGGCAGAGGCACAGGCTGGCTCTTGGGATAAATGTCCAAGGCTGTCCTCTGGAAGTCGGTCAGCAAGCCTGACAAATGGCTCCTGGGTCTCCATGGAATTGCTTTTTGTTAGAGGCATAAAAGCTGGCTTGCTTGTGGCTTTGGCCTTTGTGTAAGCACAGAGCGTGTTTCTTTAGTGGGGCTGTGTCTTATCCATTCGCCTTGCATACATTCACATCTGGATGGATAAGATGAGCCCGGTGAATGGTCTCTCTGCTTCTCCAAGATAGTGCAGGGTTTTATACCCACACATAATCTCTTTTCTGAGAATATTGTCCCAAAACTAGGTCATCTATTATAAAGGAAATTAGGCAGTAATTAAATTTAACTGGAAGTTACAGTATTGGTGGTTTCATTTTAGAGGGAGTATGCCTCCCTAATTACTTTATTGCTGCAGTTACACTGATTCTTTTTTTTTTTTTTTTTTTTTTACAAGGGAAGGTTGTATTTAATAAGTTAGATGATGATTTCCAGACTTGCATTTTTAATTGGCACAGTCTCACCTTCAAGGATGAGTTCTGTTTCCTTGTGCCCTTTTCAGGTCTACATGACTGAAGCCAGTTCCCCTGTACAGTCATTTGGGTCAACCATCTAGGGATATTTGTTTGTTAAAAGGACTGTGTAGACAGACAAGACGAGGCTAAGACAAAAACAGCTGATTTTGGTGGGTTCTTCTCACAATTATCACAAGTGGGTGGGATATATGCTATCTCCTATTGTCTTCCTGCTCTTTATTTTCCAATTGGGAAAAGCTCAGAGAGGCAAGTGCTGTGGAAGACCAGCTTGTTAATCCAGTGGCAAAGCCAGCAGGAGAACCCAGGTTTCATGACTTCTGTTCAGCACCCTGCTGCCCTCCACAGGGAGCCTGAGATCAGGGCAGCTGGGGAGAGCGGGGCCCAGCACGACTGGGTGCCATCATGCCCATAGGAAATGCTGAGTGTCTACTTTTGGAGTGACAGGACCACTTTGAAACAGTCTGGCCACATCCTCCACATGTGCGTTACGTGGCCTTCTCACATTTCTTTTACACCTAAGATTTACTTAGATCACCCATAATGATTATCCATTAAATCATCCATTTAGCTCAGCAGTTCTCAACCTTCCTAATGCCGCGACCCCTTAATACAGTTCCTCATGTTGTGGTGACCCTCAACCATAAAATTATTTTCATTGCTACTCTATCACTGTAATTTTGCTATTGTTATGGATCGTAATGTAAGTATCTTTTTGTTTTCCGATGGTCTTAGGTGACCCCTGTGAAAAGGTCGTTCGACCCCCAAAGGGGTCGCGACCCACAGGTTGAGAACCGCTGATTTAGATCATCAGGGCAGCAGTCCCAGAGCACTGTGGCTCACTACCTGCTTTCTCTCCTGACCTTCAACTAAATGTCTTTGACATAAGGCTTTCTCCCCCACACTCCCCCATGTCCTCTGCTTAAACATTCCATGCAAACCAACCAAGTCAAGACCATGAAGGTTCCCAGGAGCGCCCTTTTCCATTTTCTTATGGTTTCAGCACTGGGGGCTATTATCATTAGTGTCTGTGAGAAAAACCTACCTTTAAACCCATAGCTTGCTGTGTTTCTTTAAAAAAGAAGTAATTTATTTCATCTGAGGGCCCACAAATACAGTTCAATGACCCTTTCCTAATAAGTACTTTTCATGCTGACCAACTCTTCCAAATTAGACGGTGCAGGGGACTAGACAGCCAGCCCGGTGAAGTTGTTGTGTGTCTTTGCGAGGAAGTTGCACAATTTAGATGAGAACCTTGCTGAGGAGGGTGACACTTGGGTGGTGCCTCAAAGCCCTATCTGGGTTCTGTATACGAGAGGCTCTGGTAATTTTTACAAGCTGGGCAATTTTCACGAGCAAGGAGTAAAGCATAAACAGCAAAATAATAGCTCAGCCCTGGAGATTCCTTGAAGAGCCATGAAGGATCCCACAGAGCACATTTTAGCTGGTTAATAAGGAAGCCAAGGACCATAGGTCCATATATAACCTGCTCCCACATTCTACAAATATATAATTACCACATATTTTGCAGTCTGCCCCTGGGAGACATGACAGGTAAAATAGATTGAGAAAAAACTAATGTTGCTTGCTGTATGATATATTAGATTGATAGCTGTTAATACTTGAGCAGGCTCCTTGCAGGATGATTGGAAGGCCCTGGGAGCTCTTAGCACAGACAAAGCAAAGTGACTGTTTAAGCTCTTTGTTCTTTTAAATACCTCTGTATACACAGGCCTGTGTAGTGTGCAGAACATGTAAATGTATTAAGACTCCCTGTCGTAGGGGTTGGAGGTCTTGGAGACTCAGCCAGGGGAAGCCTACGGATTCTATGGAAAAATGATTGGTCTCCATCTCCCTCCCCTCCTCCAACACCAGGGGCAGCACTGGAGGCTTTTTTCCCCTGTTGGGGTTGGTGTGGGTCTTGGGAGAGATCTTGTAGTGCTGGAATTAGTGTTATGAAGGTTACCACCAGACCAAAACCGTTTTCCCAGTTTTGTTTTTCCCTGTTTCTTCTTCCTTATTGAAGAAAAAAAAAAATTTGGAAAATAGAAATAAAAATACAGTCACCTAGAATCTCACTATGTAACTTTTTTTTCATATTATCTTTTGATTTTTATTCTCATAAAAATAAAAATATACATAATGTTTTTCTAGTTACAATTAGTGTACATATCCTTTTTGAACTTCTGATGTCCCCCCACATAATATATCACATTTTTGCAATGTTTTGCTGCGATTTCGCACTAGTTATCTTACATTAAGTCTGCCCAGCCTTTCATCGTGACAATATATCAGAATGTAAGTAAGCACAGATACCTCTGTGGGTTGCCCCACACAGTGACTCACCTTTCTTTATGAATTCATTTGTGTGTTTAGTCACTTAGTGAACAAACACTCAGCAAACATCTGTTCCATGTCAGCATTGGCGAGAAGGAGGTGAACAAGACGTAGTCCTGCAGTCCTTGCCTTTAAGGAGTTTCCAGGCTAGTGACATGTAAACTAAGGATGGCCATTAAAAGAAAACATTTTTTTTCTACTCACAATACTTCTGACACCAAATGTGTGGGACGTTTCTCCACACCAACCAATTTCTAACTCTCCAGACACCAACTGTGGGTTTCCCACAATTTAATTCTGACACTAGCTACTTGGAGTTAGCACAGACCCCACAGGTTAAGGCCCAGTCCCATAAGGCTGTCCCCACTTCAGATGCCAGTCACAAGCATGGGCCTGTGACAACGTGCTATAAATTGGGGGTCCCATGACCGCCTCCTGGGGTTTGATAATTTGCTATAATGGCTCACAGAACTCGTGGAAACACATTACATATGATTACCAGTTTATTGTAAAGGGTACAACTCAGGAACAGCCAGCCACATGGAAGAGATGCAGAGGGCAAAGTAGGTGGGAGGGAGGCCGGGGCTTCCCTGCCCGCTCTGGGCATGCCAGCTTCCCAGCACCTCCAAGTGTTCATTGACCCCATGGTTTAGGGTTTTTATGGAGGTTCCATTACATAGGCACCATTGATTAAATTACTGGCCATTGACGAGTAACTCAATCCTCAGCCCCTCTCCCTTCAAGATTAAGGAGTGGGGTTGAAAGTTCTAAACCTCTAATTACATGGTTCTTCCTCAGTCAACCAGCCCCCATACTCCAAGTCACCTCATTATCATAAACTCAGGTATAGTTGACAGGGGCTTATTATGGATAACAAAAGACACTCCTCTCACCCTTATCACTCAGGAAATTCCAAGGGTTTTAGGGGTTTTGTGCCAGGAACCAGGGACAGAGACCCAATCTATTATTTCTTTTCTAATATCACAGTATTGCATCCAACCAGACAGAGATATTTGAGCACAGCATTGTGTACTCTCTGTGTCTGTGGGTCCGTGGTTTAAAGGTGGAGGAATTCTCTTACCTGTAGTCATCAGGGAAGGCTTGGGGAGGTACTTGAACCTTGGCAGACAGATGGGGGTCAGTACATGCAGGCAGGGGCAACATGCGAAGGGTGAGCTTGGCTCTCTCTAACTTAGGTGACTATATACTGTGTTCAAACTGGGATACTTGAGAGTGAAGGAGGGACACATGTTAATAGTGACAAAGGACACTGGGTGTAAACAGAACCTGCTCTTGGGAACTCACATATGTGCTCATTCTCAGTGGAATCCTCTAATCAGAACCATGGGTGTTTTAGAGCTCAGGTTGGGGTGGGGTGAGTGCTTGTTAAAATGCAACTTTAAGGCCATGCCCTCCTCCCAAGAGGTCAGAGAGGCCTGGGAATCTACATTTTAACAAGCGACAGGTGATTCTAATGCAGACTTCATGGGCTACTTGTATATATTTTTATTAGGAGTCCATTTAAATTTATTTTTTAAGGTTTTTACTATGGAAACTTTTGAAAATGCATTAAAACAGAGAGCAGAATAAAGAACACCATATATGTTTATTTGGCTCCAAAAATTGGCAATACATTTTCCTAATGTTGTTTTATCCATTTATCTCTGTGCAAATTTTTTTTTAGACTGGATTATTTTAACATAATTGTCAGACATTATTTTACCCATATCCAACATGGACTTTTTTAAATGACCACAATATCATTGTCACACCCAACAAAATTAACGATAATTCTTAACATCCTCTAATACTTCATAATTGTTGAAATTTCCCTAATTAGCTCAAAAATGTCTCTTTATAGTTGGTTTGTTAAGATCCACAGAAGACTGACACCCTGTATTTGGTTGCTATATTTCTTAACTCTGATACCTTTTTTTTTAAAGCAATGCTATATATTTATTGAAGAAATGGGTCATGTGTCCTGCACAATTTTATGGATCACATTTTGAGTAACACTGATCTAGTCTTTCTTATTTAAATTATTAACTGTCTTTCTTTCTGGAGATTTGTACTATGGATTTGGTGAGCCCCTCACAAAGACTCACAAACAACATGGGTGAGGACATCGGCCACATGGTGAACAAAATTTCAAGGATGACTCTGTTCACCTACACTCATTGTATTGTTTATTCATTCATTTTTTTTTTCAACAACCAGTATTACTATGTGGCAGTCACCCTACAGATTCAATGAGGTAAGAGAAAGTTCCTATGTCTTCAAGGACTGTGAAAGTGAAATCTAACCAGGCCGGTGGAAATACAGTGAAGAATTTTGGATGCTGCTGGGTCTTATCCATCTAGGGGGTGAGAAAGTATTTGAAATTAGATATTATTTTCCCTACCTTTTTATGTTTATTACTTTTTACTTTATAATAACTTTTAATACCATGATAAATATTTACGGTAAGTAAAGCATTCAGAGCTGAGTAAATGAAGAGTCAACAATTTCCCTCCTACACCCTTATAATTTCAATTTCAGAAGCCATCAATGTCAATAGTTTGATGTGTGCCCATCCATGCCCTGGAGCCGAATCTTGTAAGCTGAGAGGGCCTCTCCAGGTGGCCCAGGTAGATGCAGACCTTTGGAAGAGGTCTCTGGCTGTGGAGGGTTGCCTTGATCCTGGGGGCAGAGGGGAGCTCCTGAAGAACCCTGAGCTAGAGAGAGTCACACTCAGATGCGTGATGCGACTTACATGGCCACGGTGTGGCCCAGGCGAGATGAGGAGCCCTTGAGTTAGGCCATTAGCTATGGGAGTGGAGACAGGGGGCATATGTGGTAAAGGGGGTGAGGAGTGTCCTTTTCTCACTGGGGACTCCTGTACCTACTACCAGAAAAATGGTGGCTATTACCTTCACTTGGCATAAAATACTAACCAAGGGTGCCCACTTGGTTTGCTTATAGTGGTGGAGTCCAGGCTGAGTAGCACCCTGATCATTAATTAGTGGCGAATGGGGGTGGGAAGGGAGTGGCAGGGTGTGTGTGATATTCTCTGCTCAGCTGCCACGAAAGGTGGTAGTGGTGAGGGTTCAGGCAGCTTGTGATACTGCAAGAGCCGAAGCAGCAGTGTTGGGGATAAAAGCATAGGCTTTGGAGTTGGAAATATCTGGGTTTAAGCCCTGATTTTAACACCTGCGTGATCTTGGGCCAGTGACTAAACTCTTCTGTTCTCCAGCTTCTGCGTCTGTGAAGTGGGATGGATAATACCTGTTTTTTTCCTACCCCCCAGGATAATGAAATAAGAGAATGTACACAGAGCACTTACCACAGTGCTCTGTATATATTGTTGTATTATAACATTATGTCATGGGTCTGTCCCAAGGCTGTGAGTGAAGCAGGGTGGTTTTGAGACCCCATGGACCTGCAGAGGAACCTGTTGAGTTATCCAAGGCCTGGCAGCCAGTGGGCAGCTGGGGATGGTTCCTACCCACTGCTAACTCCCCTACTCTCCTCCTTTCTTACCCTCAGGCTGGCCATTGCTCAGTTTTTAATTTTTTGGCCCTGCCATGTGATCTTTGATGTGTGTTTTAATGAGATATCACTCAGGGCAGGTCCTGTTTGTGAGACTTACATTTCAAATTTGTCTGCCTGTGAGTCACTCGGCCTGCCAGTGATGGGCACCCACTGTGCACTCCACTTAGGCCTTGGCTTGTCATGACCCATGGCTTGGTGCCCAAAGGGCCACTGTATTTATAGCATCATGTCTGTTTGTCTCCTGCCTTAACCTTGAAATGGTGGCTTTAACTCATTTTGTTAACCCTGCCTGGGGAATAGTCCACTGATTCTTAGCATCCCTTTCCCACCCTGTTCCATTTCTCTGCAAATGATACCTCTGTCTCCAGGGAAGGGTACTATCATCTCCATTCGCTCACACCCTGATTGGAAACACCGCCTGTGGGGGTGGCAGGCTCTCTGGGAGTAGAATATGTGAGTAGTTTCCAGCCTGTTTTTCCTGAAGCAATTATTTGTGCTTTTTTTTATTATGGAACTAGGGAGAGGAGGAACCCCATGCAATAGCCATCTTTTTCCTTGGGAAGGAGGGGTGTCAACCTTGTTAATATTAAATCACTTGCTGCAGCTTCTTACATGTTATTTTCTGGTGTTCAGTGACTCTTTCTAGTTCTTAAATTATGGGATATTAAACCAGGGCCCTTGCTGAGACTTGCCCACTTATATGCTAGAATTTTCTGGGACAATGTTTGGTGGCCTAGATGTAGCTAAAGGGGAAGATGGAGGGAGTGGACACCATTCTTTAGTGGCTTCTTTCTTATAATTGTTTTTAAGATAATATGTTGACATGATGGTATTAAGATTATATTGAAAACACCTCTGGGAAACAGTGTGCAATAAGCAATTGAAACATCAGATGAGGGAAAAGGTAGCCCCTGGGGGACACCATTTTTATATGCTGTTTCACCCCGCCAATCAAGGGTGCAGGTGAGACCTGCCCCTGGCTCATGCTCTCTGCCCACACCTTTGCAGGTACTTGTGTTTAAGGTGGTCTTTTACCCATGTGTTTTTCTAAGAATTGAGACACAGTAAGCTTTTCTCCTTTCCTTTCATAGCAATTGGACTTACACCTGACACTCCCCACATGCTGGAGAGTATAAATTCAATACAGAGGGAGAGGAGGGACATGGGAGCTGGGAGAAATGGGAGATCCAGCTTTGAGTACTGACAGTGCGGTGTGGGGGTCTGTGCAGATAGGCCGCCAAATTTTGGGATAATTTGTCAGTAGCAATAGATCACTAATACAATGTCTAGTGACTAAGGAGGATTTTTGGCCTCAGCCACACACTGTGCTCAGAAACAGCACCACCACGCCCAACTCCCGTCCTAGCCCAAGTCAATGATCCCAATTCCTTCCTCCTTCAAGGTGGGCTCCCCTTGACAGCGAGGTGGGTGATAGTGGTGTTTGATCAGTCAGGATAGGGTAGGTTGTGCTGTGGGAACAAACCATCCCCAAATTTCGGTGGCATAGAATAACAAAGGTTTATTTCTGCACTTATTCATTCTGCATGCTCTTTGTAGATCACAGAGCTGGCTCTGCTTCTGTTATAAGTACTTAGGGCCTGAAGCTGACTGAGCAGCTACTGTGTAGAAAGCTGCTTGTCACTATGTCAGAGGGAAAGAGTTCTACAGGGTATTGCACTGGTAATTAAATGCTTCAGTTTAGAAGTGAAGGGGATCAGAATATGCCAACCTCAAATATGCTACTTTGGCATAAGGATTATTTTGAGCTGAAGGCAATTGAGAAATAGCAGACAGAGGAGGAAATTTTTTCCCTCCCTTTTTCTCCCTAAAAGTAGGACATACATTTTTCTTTGTGAAGGTATTTCCTCTCCCCTCTTCTATACCAGCAAGAGATAAACTTTTAGATCTCTTAATAAGAGATTGCTCTTATCACTAGAAATGGCATTGACTTGAGTCTGAATAACAACTTTATTATAAAATGATTACCTACCATTAGTTTATATATATATATATATATGTATATATATATATATATATCTTACCATTCCTAGAGGCACAAACATTTTTTCCTTTGTCTTGTTACTTTCCCACAATATATCACCCATTGTTAAAATGATATAGAAGCTCTCAAGCCAAGCTCATCTATAAGGTTTTTACTTCTTCTCTGTGAAGCTCCCGGGTGTATGCAAAATAAGCGTTTTTTGTTTTAAAGATTTTTATTGGGGAATTGGGGGGATGGGAACAGTGCTGGGGAATTGGGGGAAGGGGAACAGACAAGTTGCTGTCATTTTTTGGTCTTCAATCTAGTTGTGGAGGACGTTGCTTCACTGGCCCAAGTTGGCACCATCATTGCGCTCTTCCCGGGTGAGGCAGATCAGTCGCCAGCTTCTGGATGGCCGCTCACTGAGGCTGCTGGCCGCTCACGCTGGCTGCTGGCTACACACGGTAGCCCATGGCAACCCACTGCCACAGGGGCTGCAGCCTATGCCGTCGCCGGCGACTCAAGGCAGCCCAGCTCCAGGTTGAGCTGTTGTTCAGCATCTTAGCTGTGGAGAGCAGTGTCACTGGCCCTCATATGTGGGATCCGAACCAGGGCCCTCTGGTGTCCCAAGCCAGTTCTTAACCATCGCGCCACTCAGCTGGCCCAAAATAAGCGTTTTATCCTATTAAGCTTATATCAGTTTAGTTCACAGGTCTCAGACACTGAACATAAGAAGGCAGAGAAAAAGTATTTTTCCTCCCTCCCGCCAGAAGTGACACATATTGTGCCATTGACTAGAGCTAGTCACATGGCCACAACTTGCACCCAGAAGTTTTACTAAGTGTTTATTATATGTCAAACCTTTGATAACTGCTTGATATCAATTGTTGCCTTTATCTTTCCAACAACATTATGAGGTAGATATAATTACCATCTCTCCCAGTTTTCAAAGAGGGAAACTGAGGTTCAAAGAAGTAAAGTAACTTGCTGAAAGAAGACAGTAAGTGGTGGAACTTGGATTCAAACCCCAGACTCTATCTTTGGAGCCTGAGCTCCCACCACCCCAGTTTGCTGCCTCTCTGATCTGAGCTGGAACCATCAGAACCAACAAAGATGGTCTAAAAACACTGAATCTCCAGGGAAACTTGGGTCAGCATCTTGGTATCTTCTCTCCCAGGAAACGCCTTGATTTCTATGCAAATTTGCTTAATTTCTACTCAGAGGCCTTCCACCTTCACGTATCAAATGGTAAGGAGAGTGTGGTGGGCATTGGGATGGCCATTATCAAGTCTAAAGAATATTTTCTGTTGCTAAAATGAAACAGCAATATCATATTACATTTATAAAGGGCTTATTAAGTGCTAGCCTTATTCTAAGTCCATTATATTTATTTAATCCTCATAACACTCCTATGAGGTATAGGGATTATTATTAGTCCCATTTTACAGATGGGGAAACAGAGGTTAGGGAAGTTGCCTAGAGCCACATGTCTGGTAGGTAGAGGAGCCAGCAACCCTTTGGAAAAGCGTGGGATTGAAGAGTGATTGGGTTTGATTTTCTTGCCCAACCCTGTAACATGGTATCAGATCTTGTTTAGGAAGGGTATCAGCTATTTCCTTCGATGTATTTCTTAATATTTTATTTTAGATCTTAAGGCAGCAGTAAAATGGAAAATTTGGAGACAAAGAAGGAAATGGCCACTGAAAACTCAAGGTGATTCTTTTTTTTTTAATTAAAGTTTATTGGGGTGACAATGGCTAGTAAAGTTACATAGGTTTCAAGTGTACAATTGTGTAACACATCATCAATACATCATATTGTGTGTTGATAATAAAAGATATCTAGTACAGTCTCTAGAGAGGGAAAGTTTTACACATCGGTTGTCAATGAATGTTTTAAGGACTTGAAAACATTTGGCTCTCTGAAGTGTCTTAAATGGCCCCTTTCCTATTTTATTGACTTTACTTTGCACTGCCCATTAGAGAAGTGTGTACTGGCTACTGCACAGCTGCCTCACTGCCCAGTTATCCTAAATTCTGATTCGGTGGCTTGGGAATCAGTGAGGTTGTTTGTTTATTGAAACATTTCAAAATGAAAGAAAACTTGCAAGTACCTTACAAAGAACTCTTCTTTTCCTGGACCACTGAGAGTAAGTCCCATCGCCCC
This sequence comes from Hipposideros armiger, assembly GCF_001890085.2. Taxonomy (NCBI): domain Eukaryota; kingdom Metazoa; phylum Chordata; class Mammalia; order Chiroptera; family Hipposideridae; genus Hipposideros; species Hipposideros armiger. Next base: position 1,177,964 of record NW_017731695.1, read on the forward strand.
TGAATACTTCAGTTTGTTTTTTCTATAAACAAGGATATTCTCTTACATGAGTGTGAGTGGCTCTCCATGTGGCGCCTCTGAACCAATAGCATCAGCATCTCCTAATAACTTGTTAGAGATGCAAATTCTTGAGCCCCACCCCAGACCTCCTGAATCAGAAACTCTGGGATGAAGTCCAGCTACCTGTATCTTAATAAGTTTTCTAGATGACTCTGATAAACACTCATGATTGCATGCCATGTATTTTGTAGAATATCTTATATTAACTCACCACAATCATAAATGTCAGGAAATAAATACAGACATATTACTACCATCTCCTCACAATTCATTTACATTCTGCCAATTTCCCCAATTTTCATGTTTTTTATGGCAAAGGGATGACACTCAGACGCTCCCATTGCGTTTATTTGTCTTGCTCCTTTAAAATATCCCTCAGTTGGGAACAGTTGCTTAATCTTCCTTGGATTTTCATAGCCTTGACACTTTTGAAGATGACAGGCCAGTAATTTTGTAGCATGTCCCTCAATTTGCATGTGTTTGATGTTTCCTTATAATTAGATTCAAGTTATGGACCTTTGTCGGAAATATCACAGATAAGGTGCTGAATTCTCATTAGGTCCCATTAGGTGGTCCACAATTTCAATCTGTACTATATTTGATAAGGTTTACTTGATCAAGGTGATGCCCATCAGACTTTTCCATTCCATAAAATTGCTTTGTTCTTTTGTAATTAATAAGGATTTTATAGAGAGAAACATTGAGATTTTGTAAATACACTGTGCCTTTTCAAGCTTTTCATTTATTTACTTTTTTGTTTGTTCATCAACTCATCCATCTACCTATCTATCCATCCATCCATCCATCCATCCATATGGGTATGGGACTCATGAATTCCTATTTTATTAAAAGGGTGATAATACATTGTTATCATTATTGTGATGCTCAGGTTGTCTCAGACTGGGCCAATTTCAAGGTTGCTTCTGTGTCCTTTTGACATGTCCACACATTTGTTAGCCCTTCCATGCTTTCTGATACAAAAAGATATTCCAGGCTCATCTTACATTTCCTCCGCTCCAGCCCTAGAATCAGCTATTTTTCTAAAGAGCCCTAATTGTTTTTTATTAAATTTTTTTTTAGTAGCAAGTGGTATTTAGAAATCAGGATCTGGGTACCAGGTATGTTCATTTCTCCCAGGGTGTCACTGCTTTCAGACCCACTCAGTGGACAGAGCTAGGAACTGTGTGTGTACACACATTTGTATCTATATTCTTTTCAATATTTAGCTATACATATTGAATACCATGATTTCACACTGATTATCTCCATTTCCAGTCCAACACCACAGAGTTTATTCTAGTTTTCTCTCTTTCTGTATTTGTAGCTCCCTGCTCTTATGGTGAGAAATTGGATTCTCAATATCTTTACTATTTTATGTATTTGATCAACTTCCCTGTCCATATAACCAGTTTTTCCCCTCACCGCTGCTGCCCTGCACCCTGCGTGGGCCCCCTTCCATCCTGCTTGAGCTCTGACACCCATGCTGGCACTTGCCACTCTCTGACTTGCACAGATGCCCTCACCCAACTCGGGCTGTGATACCACATGTGTAGGGCCATTTTCCTACACAGATGACCTTCCTGCCCTGCTCAGACTCTGACACCTTGTGCTGGGCTGCCCCTCGCATGTACCCATGGATGACCTCTTCACCCAGCTATGGCTCTGATATCCTGCACAGTTGCCCTCCTTGACCTCAAAATCATACACTGGGCTGGACCACCAATCCTTCTTCATCTCTTATGAATGCCTTGCCTCAACACACTTGCACTCCAACAAACCATCTTGGACTATTTCCCTCTGTCCACTCCCTGCAAAAAGGATTGCTTTACTCAACATGGTAGGTAAGGCTCCAAAACCCCACTGCAAAGTCCTTCTCCATCCAGGGCTTTTGGGTTGAACGGTTCAGGAAGGAATGGGGATGGCAAGAAGAGGAAGAGAAAAATACAGAGGTTTTAGTGGACTTTTAAAATCAACTTATTTATCTACTATACCAGTAGATTTACTTTTAACATTTGTTTAGGCATGGTGCGAAGGCATTTCCATTTTATTGTAAAGCTTATGAACCATACACTATCCTAAAATAATAATGCCTTTATTATATATATATATATATATATATATATATATGTATATATATATATATATATATATATATATATATATATATATATATATATCAGGTTCATAGAGGCATTTCAAATGTTTTTTTCTGTCAGGGATGATTTAGCTAATATGGTAGGATAGAAGCATTTTTTCTTGGTTCTCTGAGTGTCCTTGATTTTTAAATCTGCACAGTATTGTTACTCTTGTTATTTTTGTTGTTCAAGTCATAATTGGATTGTATCTGTGTGTTTCCTGCGTGTTTCTTGCCTTCACTAGACTCACTAATTTATCTGACTTGTGTCATGAGAGCTTTTCCCTTCTCTGGCACCCAGATCCATGGCCTTGGGGCACCACTTAGAGGCAGCAATTAAGAGCCTAAGATGCAAAGAAAGAAGCTGCTTATAAAATTGTCAGGTGAAAGAGTCACATGCAAGATTTGGAAGCAGGTTTGCCAAGTGAATTTTCCTGTTTCTAGAAACTACATGTGACTAAAATGGGGGAGGAGGGGGAGGAATTTGAAAGCTGAAGGGAATAGGAAAGAATGGAAAACCCTCAGACCTCAGTTGGAAAAGGAGTGATGGCAAGACCCTCTTGTGGAGTGTACCAGGGAATCCTGGGTAGGTTGACTCAGCTGTCCCTCTTGTTGCTATCACCAACAGCCACGGTTGGCCTGTTAGCCATGAGTGTCCAGGTCAAAGTGACTGTTGTCAGGGCCATGGAGATTTTGTCCAATCTCTTTCCTTGTCCCAGTCAATTCTTGCTGCTAGTCAAGGGCCATTGTAAGCCTTTGGGGTAGAGAATAGGGAAATTGTAAACTTTATGGGGTTGACATGGTGGTATGAAGAGAAAGACTTACCTCTTGATCAAGATGGGGCCAAGTAGGTCCTGGACAGAACCAATGGGAAATTGTCCCTTGAATCAGGACAGTGGTGAACTTACAATACCTGTTATATTATTGTTATTGTAGTAGATGCTTATGGAAATTAAAATAGCAGCACAGAATGGTGCAGCATGAAAAATAAAATGCCCCACCAACCCAGTTCTGTTAGTATTATGAAAGCATAATTCTGAATAATAAATATATGTCTCAATTCATTGGTTTATCAACTTTAAATTATATTTATTGATCCTTTAGTAAAACAAATGGGAAAGTAATTTCCTTCCATTACCCTTTTCATCTGATTCTTCTTTCTCCCAATTTTTATTTATGAATTTTCTGATTTCTAATCTCTGTGAGAAATTTAGTGCCTTAACACCTCCCACAATATCTCCTTTGTCCACCTCTCAGCTGGTCAACCATACCAGTACATTTATTTTTTAAAGATTTTACTGGGGAATTGGGGAAGGGGAACAGACAAGTTGCTGTCCTTTTGTTCTTCAGTCTAATTGTGGAGGACATCGCTTCACTGGCCCATGTTGGTATTATCATCGCGCTCTTCCCAGGTGAGGCAGTCGTTCACTGGCCATTGGATGGCTGCTCACGGCGGCTCACAAAAGCTCACACCCGCTGCCGGTCAGCCCCACTGTAGACTATGCTGTTGCCGGCGACTCACGGCAGCCCAGCTCCAAGTTGAGCTGTTATTCACCATCTTAGCTGTAGAAGGTGCAGCGTCACTGGATCTCATGTGGGATCCGAACCAGGGCCATGCTGTTCAGAGCTGGCGTCCCAAGCCAACTTCTAACCAACACACCACTCAGCTGGCCCCATGCCAGTCCATTTTTATTGAGAAGACTTTGTAGCATTTACAGTATATTGCATTTTAATTAAGTAAAATGTCAAGATTAAATAACACTTATTCATTGTAGGACTAGTTAGTATGATTAGACTTTTAGAAAATGATATGTAATGCATCACCAAACTTGGGCCATTCAGAGGAAGATACTTCACATTTTAAAGACTCTTCAAAATTACGCCTTGCTTTATTTCATATCTGGAATATGTCTTTCTAGGAACACATATTTGCTTTACTGAAGATTTATAATTGCCTTTTTTTTTCTTGTTAATTGGAGGAACATATGCCTTCTTCACCATATACCTAAGTGCATTCAGCTTTTTAAAGCAAAACACTTGCTGAATTCCATAAAATCTTTCTAGGCCTACTGCACAGATGTCAGCCTGGGATTCCTTTTCATTGTATTTTAAGCTGATTATACTGTTTCTAGGAACCTATGTCTTTTTCATTAGGTTTTTTTTTTCATGCTTTGTTTTAGTGCATTATACTTTCCATAATGTTTTTGGAAATTGTTTATGGAAGTTAAACTTTCGTTAAAGCATGTCTGACAAGTATTTTTTATTTTGTCCTTGAACTTGATTGATGATCTGTATAGAATGTTATATTCAGGATCATTTTTCCTTTTGAACTTGGAAAGCAATGTTTCATTGTTTTCTAATATCCAAAAATAGCTACAAGATATTGTCAATTAAAACAAAAACCTATCCATTGCATATAAACTGTTCCCCCTTATTCTGGCTCTTGCATTTAGATTTAATGTTCTTAAATATGAGGAGAGTGGTGGAGGCTTGAGTGTTTCATCATTTTGGGGATTTTTTGCTTTAATTATTTCTATGATTAATTCATTCCTTGCATATTTTTGGTTCCCTTTCTGGAACTTTTATTTGATATATGTGGCCCTCTTGGATCAATCCTCTCTTATCTCCTCTCTCCTTTTTTATTTTCTTTCTTTTTTCAGTTTTACTGAGGTACAATGAACACATAAAAATGTATATATTTAAGTTATGCAACACTGTGATAGTTTTATATACGTATACATTGTGAAATGATTACCATAGTCAAGCTAATTAACACATCTATGATCTCACAGTTATCCCCCCCCTTCTTTTTGGTGTAGTAATAACACTTAGAATCTATTCTCTTAGCAAATTTCAAGTATAATAATACAGTATTATTACTGTAGGTATCATGCTGTAAATTAGGTCCCTAAAACTTACTTGATTTAGCATATTGTCATCCAGGGTCATCCATGTTGTCACAGTGGCAGAATTTCCTCCCTTTTAGGATTGAATAATATTCCGTTGTATTTACACACACACACACACACACATGCATGCACACGTGCGTGCACCATATTTTTATCTATTCATCCATTGACGGACACTTAGGTTGTTTCCAATCTGGCTATTGGGAATAATGCTGTGTGCAGATATCTTTTGAGATACTGATATCAATATCTTCAGATATATACCCAGTAGTAGGATTGTTGGATAATATGGTAGTTTTATTTTTAAGAAACCTCAAAACTGGTGGTATCAATTTGCATTACATTAACAATGCACTAGGTTTCCCTTTCACCCTACCCTTGCTAACACTTATCTTGTCTTTTTGATAATAGTTCTACTATCAGGTGTGAAGTGATATCTCACTGTGGTTTTGATATGCATTTTCCTGATTAATGATGCTGAGTACCTTTTCATGTACCTGCTAGCCATTTGTCTCCTTTGGGAAAATGTCTATTCAGGTCTTTGGCTCATTTTTAAATTGGATTATTATTATTCGTATTATTAATTATTATTATTATTTTTGTTACTGAGTTGTATGAGTTCGTTATATATTTTGGATATTAACACTTATTAGATACATGGTTTGCAAATATTTTCTCCCATTCCATAAGTTGCGTTTTCATTTTGCTGATGGTTTCCTTTGCTGTGCAGAAGCTTTTTAGTTTGAGATAGTTCCACTTGGGGTATTAAAAAAAAATTTTTTTTTAATTGCTTTTGTTGCTTGTTCTTTTGGTGACTAATTAAAAAACTCAAGACCAGTGTCAAGGAGTTTTCTTCCCTATGTTTCCTTCTAGGAGTTTTATGGTTTCAGGTCTTATGTTTAAGTATTTAACCCACTTTGAGTTGATTTTTATATATAATGTAAGATAAAGGCCCAATTTTATTCTTTTGCATGTGGATATCCAGTTTTCTCAGCATCATTTGTTAAAGAGAACATCCTTTTCCAATTGTGTATTTTGGGACACTTATCATAGATTAACTGACCATATATGTGTGTGTTTATTTCTATGTTTTCTATCCTGTTCTATTGGTCTATGTGTCTGTTTTTATGCCAACACCATATGGTTTTGATTACTCTAGCTGGTAATATGGTTTAAAGTTAGTAAGTATGATGCTGTCAGTTTTTGTTCTACTTTCTCAAGATTTCTTAATCTATTTGGGGTCTTTCATGGTTTCATACAAATTTTAGGATTTTTTTATTTCTGTAAAAAATACCATTGGTATTTTGATAGGGATTTCATTGAATCTGTGGATTACTTTTGGTAATATCCACATTTTTTACAATATTAATTCTTTTATTTCAAGAAACCAGATACCTTTCCACTTATTTATGTCTTTTTCAATTGCTTTCATCAATGTCTTATAGCTTTCATTGTGCAGCTCTTTCACCTTGGTTAAGTTTATTCCTAAATATTTTATTATTTTTGATGTTATTGTAAATGGGATTGTTTTCTCAATTTCCTTTTTGGATAGTTCACTGTTAGTATTTAGGAATGCAACTAATTTTTGTATATTGATTTTTGATCCTGTAATTTTACTTGATTTGTTTAGTATTGGTTGTCAGAAAAGTCATGATGCATTTTTGTTATGAAAAACAGAAAAAAATATGTCATGACTTTCCTGACAATCCAATAGTTCTAAGAGTTTTTTGGTGGAGTCTTTAGTGTTTCTTATTTATAAGATCACGTCATCTATAAACAGAGACAGTTTACTTCTTCCTTTCTAATTTGAATGCCTTTGATTTCTTTTTCTTGCCTAATTGTTCTGCCCAGGACTTCCAGTACTATGTTGAATAAGACTAGTGAGAGTGGACATCCTTGTCTTATTCCTGCTTTAGAGGAAAAGCTTTCAAACTTTCACAATTGAGTATGACATTAGCTCTGGGTTTGTCATATATTACATTGAGGTATGTTCCACCTATCATGAAAAGGTGTTGGATTTTGTGAAATGATTTTTCTGAATCTACTGAAATGATCAAATGATTTTTATCCTTCATCCTGTTAATGTAGTGTATCACATTTATTAACTTGCCTATATTAAACCATCCTTGCATCTAAGGGATAAATCCTATTTGATCATAGTGTATAATCCTTTTAATGTGGTATTGAAGTCAGTTTGCTAGTATATTGTTGAGGATATTCTATCTATGTTCATCAGAGATATTGGCCTATACATTTATTTTAGTGTCCTTGTATGGATTTAGTATGAGGGTAATGCTAGCCTCATAAAATGAAATTGAAAGATTTCCCTCTTCAATTTCTTTGGACGAATTTGAGAAAGATTGGCATTCATTTTTCTTTAAATATTTGGTATAATTTACCCTGATGCCATCTGTTCCTTGACTTTCCTTTGTTGGGAGGTTTTTGATTACTGATTCAATCTCCTTACTTGTTATTAGTCTGTTCAGATTTTCTGGGGTTGTTTCGTTTTGCTTTGTTTTGTTTTATGATTCAGTCTTGGCAGGTCGTATGTTTCTAGAAATTTATCTATTTCTTCTAGGTTGTCCAATTTATTGGTATATAATTGTTCATAGTAGTCTCTTATGGTATTTTGTATTTCTGTGTTATCAGTTGTAATGTCTCCTTTTTTGTTTATAACTTTATTTGAATTGTCCCTCTATATTTTTTAGTAAGTCTAGCTAAAAATTTGTCAATTTTTATCTTTAAAAAAACCAACTCTTAATTTCATTGATTTAAAAAAATTTTTGATTCTCTATTTTATTTATTTCTGCTATAATCTTTATTATTTTTTATGTTAACTTTAGGCTTTGTTTGTTCATTTTTTAGTTTCTTGAGGTGTGAATTTAGGTTGCTTATTTTAGATCTTTATTTTTTTCTTAATGTAGGCATTTATTGTTATAAACTTTCTTCTTAGAACTGTTTTGCTTCATCCCATAAGTTTTGGTATGTTGTGTTTTCATTTTCATTTGTCTCAGGATACTTTCTGATTTCCCTTTTGATTTCTTTGATCCATTGGTTATTCAGGAGTGTGTTAATTTCCACATATTTGTGAAATTTTCTCCTATTATTGATTTCTAGTTTCATAACATTGTGGCTGAAAAGAGTACTTGATATGATTTCAGTCTTCTTAAATTTGTTAAGAAGACTTACTTTCTGGCCCAATATGTGACCTATATTGTAGAATGTTCTGTGTATGCTTGTGAAAAATGTGTATTCTGCTGCTGTTGGGTGGAATGTTCTTTACATATCTGTTAAGTTCATATGATATTTATTGTTATTCAAATCCAGTTTCTTTTTTCATTTATGTCTGGGTGTTCTATCCAATTTGAAAGTGGGGTATTGAATTTCTCTACTATTATTGTAATGCTGTCTATTTCTCCCTTTAGTTCTATTAATATTTGCTTTCAATATTTAGTTGCTCCAATATGAGTGTATATATAATTTATTATTGGTACATTTTATTTGTGGATTGACCCCTTTATCACTACTTAATGACTTTTGGCTCTTGTGATTGATTTTGACTGAAAGCCTATTTTATATGATATATGTACAAGTCACTCCTATTCTCTTTTGATTGTCATTTATATGGAATATCGTTTTCCATTTCTTTACTTTCAGCCTATGTGTATCCTTAAAGCTAAAGTGAATCTCTTTTAGGTAGCATATTGTTGGATCTTGTTTTTCATCCATTCAACCAGTCTTTTGATTAGAGAATAGAAGCCATTTACATTTAAAGTAATTATTGATAGGTAAGGACTTACTATTGCCATTTTGTTTATATTTTTCTGTTTTGTAGTTTCTTTGTTCCTTTCTTGCTCTGTTGCTATGTTCCTTTGTGATTTATTTTTTGTAATGGTGTCCTTAAATTTTTTTCTTTATCTTATATGTATCTACTAGAAGTTTTCTGATTTTTTATTTTTTTGGGGTTACCATGAGGCTTACATAATATATAGATATAGCAGTTTATTTTAAGCTGATACTAACTTTAGTCATACACAAAAGCTCTTCATTTTTACTTCCCCTTCTTCCACCCTTTAGGCTATTGATGTCACACTTTACGTCTTTTATACTGTGCATCTAATAACAAATTCTTATAGTTATGGTTATTTTTTAGACTTTTGTCTTTTAACTTTTATACTAGAGATAAATGTGATTTACACATCACCATTACAGTATTAAAGTATTCTAATTCCATTAAATATTTACCTTTACCAGTGAGTTTTATACTTTCATATGTTTTCATGTTGTTACTTAGTATCCTTTAATTTCAACTTGAAGAACTCCTTTTGACATTTTTTGTAAGGTATACCTAGTGGTGATGAATTCCCTTAGCTTTTGTTTGTCTGGGAATGTCTTTATCTGTCCTTCATTGGTGAAGGACAGTTTGCAGGGTATAGTATTCCTGATTGGCAGGGTTTTTTCCTTTCAATACTTTGAATATATCATCCCACTTCCTCCTGGCTCTCAGGTTTTCTTCTGAGAAAGCCACTGGTAGTTATGGGGGTTTCCTTGTGTATGATGAGTCATCTTTTTCTTGCTGATTTCCAAATTTCTCTCTTTGTTTTTGACTTTTAACTTTTACTTTATAATGTGTCGGGGTAATCTTCTTTGGGTTTATCTTGCTTAAGGTCCTTTGACATTCCTATAGCTGGGTGTCTATAGCTCTCTTTTCCCTAGATTTGATAAGTTTTCAGCTATTATTTATTTAAATAAGCTTTTCCTCCCCTTTCTCTCTCCTCTTTCTGAGACTCTCATTACGCAAATGTTAGTTCTCTTGATGTTGTCTCATAATTGACGTAGGCTTTCTTCTCTCTTTTTCATTCTTTTTTCTTTTTATCTTTCTTAGTGGATAATTTTAGATGGCCTGTCTTTTAATTTGCTGATTCTTTTTTCGGTCAAGTCTGCTGTTGAAGCTATCAATTGAATTTTTCAGTTTTGTCATTGTATTCTTTAGCGCCAGGATTTCTGTTTGCTTCTTTTTTTTATGGCTTCTATTTCTTTATTAAATTTATCACTTTATTCATTCATTGTTTTTCTTATTTTATTTAATTGTTTACCTGTACTCTCTTGCATTTCATTGTTTCTTTAAGATTATTATTTTGAATTTTTTATTGGGCAATTCATAGATCTCCATTTCTTTGGCGTCAGTTATTGGAGTTTTATTAGTTTCCTTTGGTGGTATCATATTTGCCTGATTCTTCATTATCTGTGTAGTCTTGCTTTGGTGTCCGTGCATTTGAAGGAGCAAATACTTCTTCCCAGACTTTACAGACTGGTTTGGACAGGTAAAGACCTTCTTTTATTGGTTCCCTGGGCTGATAGAATTAGCTTTGGAATTATAGTTGTGCTGGGTTGGAGTCAGGTCATGAGGTTGCTGCTGGGACCACAGAGGGGTCTGAAGTTTGGGGGCTTGTTACCAAGTGGATCCTCTCTGGTCCCTGGGTGGATAGGTCTGCTTCCAGGTCCTTATTCAATAGACTGACACTCCAGAGGCATGAACAGGCATGTCTACTGGTAGGTCTCCAGGTGGAGGGAATTGTTTGTAGACCTTGGCTGGCAAGCTTTGGAGCCAAGTCACAGGTCTCTTTCAGGATCTGCTGTCAAACCACAGTTGTTTGGCCTGCCTCTACAGGCACTGATGGGGACTTGTTTCTTGGTGGATCCCAGTGCTGACAGGACTGCTCATGGACTGTGGCTGTGAGGGACTGGAGTTCAGTTACAGGGCCATTTCAAAATTTACAGTTAAACTAAGTTTAACAGGCTTATCTCCAGGAGCTCCCAAACTATGGCTCGTGGAAGCTGGAATTGAGCCACAGGTCACTTCAGGGTCCACCGCTGGATACCAAGGTCTGTATGCCTATTATCTGAGGCATGGGTGGGAGTGACTGCTTCAGGGCCTCTTGGTGTATGGTGCTGGTGGCAAAACCAAGCAAAATGGGGCTATAGACAAGTCCTAAGGGGGTATGGAGCTGCTTTTAAGACTGTAGATGGATGACAGTTGGAGTTAGCAACCTTGGGCACAGGACTGCATTCTTAAAATGACCCTCCTTGGTTTTGGATTCACCAAGTTTCATAGTCTCTTACCTGGATCCCAAAGTTCTCACAAAGATACTTTTGTCCATAGATGTCTGCCAAATTATTGTTGCTGGGGGGTATATGAGTGGAGGACCTCCTATTCTGCCATCTTGTTGACATCACTCTTCTCTGTCCTTTTTTGCTAAGCTTTGACTTTTCACTCTCCAAATTGGTAATTTTTAAGTGTTTTTGTGTATTCATTCTACTTAATATTTTATTTTTGCAATTATATTTCTTAATTCCATTAATTCTGTTCTTTGTTTTTGCTTTTTCAGAAGTAAGATCTTGTCATCTGGAAACAATACTTTTCTAAAGGCATTAATAATATATTTTTAATGATTTAAAATTTTTTCTTGAATTAAATAGTCCTTTCAGGTAGTTTTCTATTAGTTTATCTTTGTCTTCCTCATAGTTTTTCGGCTTTTCCTCAGATTTCTGGTAATCCCTGCTTATACATTTATATTTACAATGGAAAGACTGTGTTGATTAATGAGTAGTTAAGTAGGTTTCCTCTGTCAGTAAAGAGCTGAATGACAGCTGAAAGTGTGCCCTATTTATGCAGGCAGGGCTTGTCTAATGGAATCCTTCACTTTAGGTTGTACAAGTAGGGACCAGAAAGCAAGTAGCTCCCTTAACCTGGGATGATCTTACTTTTGGTGTGTTAACGTGTCTGAGATCCCCATTCTGCACCCATCAGATTACTCTGTTGCTTCAGAGACTATTTGTGTGTCTTGGGGCAAATGCCATTACTGCACAGTCTTGGGGCAAATGCCATTACTGCACAGTTCTTCAATCAATGACTTCAATTTATATCCCCCATATCACCCCTGTTCTGGGTTCCTGCTGGCTTCAGAGAGTTCTTCCATGAAGAAAGGCTCCCACTTCTATCACAGCCTTCTTTGGAACATGATCTAAGCAGTGTACTTCTGCTGTAGTTTATCCTGTTTGCCTTCTTCCATCTTTAAAAACGCATTAGAGACTTTGGTCTACTGG
>NW_017731695.1:1190743-1217232 GCF_001890085.2 Hipposideros armiger
GCTTCACTGGCCCATGTTGGTATTATCATTGCGCTCTTCCCAGGTGAGACAGTTGCTTGCCAGCCATTGGACGGCTGCTCAGCTCACTGCAAGCTCATGAAAGCTCATGCCTGCTGCCAGCCAGCCCCACTGCAGCCTATGCCGGCGACTCATGGCAGCCCAGCTCCAGGTCAAGCTGTTGTTCACCATCTTAGCTGTAGAGGGCAGTGTCACTGGCCCTCATTTGGGATCCGAACCAGGGCCCTGCTGCTCAGAGCTGGTGTCCCAAGCCAGTCCTTAACCAACGCGCCACTCAGCCGGCCCCAGATGAGATTTTTAACCTCACTTAATTTTTAAAAAATTTTAGCATGTTGATACTAGATGTGGAACTCTTTCAAAATTATTTTTCCTGGAATGCAATTATGTTCATCTCTTTAAACTTGCCACATAGTGAACACTCATTAATGACAAATAAAGGAATGAATAGCCATTTGAATTTGAAGTCTCAGTTACTACTCAGTTAAGGAATGTTTTGTTTTTTTTTAATTATTATTATTAGTTTCATGTATACAGAACAATACAATCGTTATTCTTTTAACCCCTCACCCCATCCACTGCCCTCCCACCCCCAATGTCATACTTATCTATGTAAGGAATGTTTTATTACGTCTTTGATATTCCTTCTTTTTCAGTTATTCTGATTTATTTTTTATGATCTGTTACAAATCTTGGTTTATTCTCTTTTGCCATTAATTTGATTTTATAAATGCATTTCTATTTTTCTACCTCCATTGTGGGTTTAAATTCTCTTATTGCATTCTAGTTTCCTTGTGATCTTTTCTCAAAGATGGAAATCTTTTCATTTTCATCTCACACCATTGTTCTTACATCTCACTCTTTCTGTTTATGGTTTTCTGTCTTATTTCACAAAGCTATGCCTCTAGATATTCTAATGGGTATGCCCATTTTTAATAATTTTCATCTGGTTTCAGTAGTAAATAATTTTCAGAGGTGCCCATTTCCCCCAAAAGCCTTTAGCGTGAATTTCCCTTGTCCTATAGAAATTTTTCATAAATCTCACTTTTTCCCTTCTGTTTTCTCATCCTCAAACAAAGAAGGATCTAAATAGATCCAGTATTTGTCTACAGAGAGGTCCCAACTTGGTCCCACAGTCTGTGCACATTAGTGTTGATCATGTCTCCTTCTCAGCGGTGGTTGTATGTGCTCTGCTCCTATCCTCAATCTGGTATTATCAGGGTTTCCTCTATGGTACTTCTGCGCTGAGTTGGGATTCTCTTTCCTTCTCTGCCTGACCCAGTAGGCACCTGTGTACATTCCTAATGGGCTTCTACTTTTCTCTACCATGTGCTTAATGTTTCATTTGAGGTATTTTAATCTCCCAGAATTTAATATGCTAATGCTATCTTTCTCACTTCAAATTCCTCTGTCTTCTCCCTAGCTGTTATTTTGGAATTATAGCCTTAAATTGTATGTAGAAAATGACCACTACTTAATTTCATGTTCATAGCAGCATCATTCACATAATAGTAAAACATGGAGGCAACCCAAGTGTCCATCAGTGGATGAGTGGATAAACAAAAGGTGGTATAGCCATACAATGGAATATTATTCAGCCTTAAAAAGGAAGGAAATTCTGACACATACTATAACATGAGCTTTGAAGACATTATGCTAAGTTGAATAATCCAGTTACTATTGATTCAAGGCAAATACTGTATGACTTCACTTATATGAGACACCTAGAGTAATCAGATTCATAGACAGAAAGATTGGTTGTTTTCAGGGGCTGGGGTGTGAGAGGGAATGGGAAGTTATTATTTAATGGGTACAGAATTTGGGATGATGAAAAAGTTCTGGAGATGGATGGTGGTGATGGTTCTACAACAGTGTGAATGCCACTGAACTATTCACTTAAAAATGGTTAAAACTGCAAGTTTTATGTTATGTATATTTTGTCACAATTTTAGAAAGGGACCACTATTTTAGATTACATGGAATGTGCAATGGAGCTTCAGAAAGTGGTGTCCATGCCTCAATGATCTGATTGGCACAGGTGGCATGTTGTCAAACTAGGGAGCAGACAGTGCAGGAGGAGGGAAAAAGATCTTCCAACTTTCTCATCTCCTCTGTTTGGTCAGTGAACGAGTTTTTTTTTTTTTTAACATGAGTTTCTCATTTTTGTGGCGATATCTTGAATATTGGTTTTGGTTTCAATGTTGAGTGTCTTATCTTTTCTTAAACTATGATTTCAGAGTTGTTTCCATAAAAATATGGGAGATGCCATTTTCACTAGAAGCTCCTTTTTTGTTATAATTTTGGTGATTGATGATGGCCATTGTATAGTATTTGACATTGGAATAATTTCTGGAAAAATCTAGGGTAGAGGGCTGTGAAATATATTAGGACTTCCTTTTGCCTAAAGAAATCACCTGTAAACCTGTATTCAGCTTCTACCTGCCAGGTATGAGGAAACCCAACAGCCATTATTAACTCATGATTGTTTCTGTGATGCACTGTGGAGAGATATATGAAAGAGAATGCATACTCCTTGCATTGGAGTATCTTTTATGTCCTTGGGAGAACAGGTTACACATGTTTAGAAAAAATCAGACCTAGCTGTAGGACCCTTGGCATGTACCTAACTTCCCCAAATCTGCATTTCCTCACCTGTAAAATGTGTATAGTGTAGCAAGCGTGGGGGCTGGGGAATAGCAATACCTTATATAGAGAACTACTCTACGATTAACTAACTGTAATACAGGTAAAGGGCCTGTTTTGCATGTAGTAGGTACTCAACTAGTATTATATTTCTTTCCTTTAAAAAGTGAAATTAAAACGTGAGAAGCTAAAACTCAAACAAAACATTCACTTTCAGTGTGACTAGGGCATACTACCCTTTCTCCTAAATGCAAATGTTCTGAAATGAAGGCGGCATAACTAAAACCATCTGTAAGTGGATTTTATTGTGGAGTCTTGCCTGTGTGGGCAGATTGCTGATTATCTCTGAATCTGTGAAGAAACTAATATATTACACATGTGTGGGTTGTAATTTTCATTCAATTAATTCTGTCAACCTATGTTTTAAAAGTACAGCAAAGTACTTATTATTTAAGCTACATTTACCAAGGATGTATGTGCATACACACACAAACACACACACTACACGTAGTTTTCATGCTTTGATTATTCAGTCTCATATAAATTTTTGTCACCATCTGTATCCTTCTGCCTTCCAAAATCATTTTTATATTTTGCTAGGCATAAACTACTGTCATGTTTTTTGGTAAGAATTATAAATTGCCCAGGAAGGAAATTTGAACAATGATTCGAACTTTTACTGTTCTTTTAAGACCCTTCCCTTGGATTCAAAGCCCTTCCACGTGTTTGCATATCATTCTGCGTATACATCTATTATTTTACATCCAAATTGTATTTAGTTATATATGTGTATGTTTCTCCCAATGGACTGTGAACTGCTTGACAGCAGGGATTCTCATGCATTTTTGTATCTATGCCATCTTGCACAATACCTGAGCATGGCAGGACTCAGTAAGTATTCTCCAAGTTAAACTGAGCCCTGATGATTACATTGAATTAGTAATCTCAGTCTTCTCCCCTTTTGCCTTATATTAAAGAGGATTATCACTGCTCTATACAAACAAAGCTGAAGCCTTGATTACGAATCAAATGAATCAAGCAACCTGGGGGTGGGGAGCTAGACTGTTTGTTACTTTCTTTTTTTTTAAAGATTTGATTGGGGAATTGGGGGAGGGGAACAGTGTTGGGGAATTGGGAGAGAGGAACAGTGTTGAGGAATTGGGGAGGGGGAACATCCAAGTTATTGTCCTTCAGTCTTAGTTGTGGAGGGTGCAGCAATCTCAGCTTCAAGTCCAGTCACCATCCAACCGCCCGTGGGCAACTCGCAGCTGCTCAGCTCAAAGTGCTGTGTTCAATCTTATTTGCGGGTAGGCATAGCCACCCTCCCATGTGGGAGTCGAACCAGCAGCCTTGTTGTTAAGAGCGTGTGCTCTATTTCCTGAGCCACCTGGGCAGCAGCTCAGCTCAAGGTGCCAAGTTAACTCTTTAGTTGTGGGCAGGTGTAGCCCACCATCCCATGCAGGAGTCGAACAGGCAACTTTGTTGGGAGCACATGCGCTCACCAGCTGAGCCATCCTGCCACCTGTTGGCAGTTCAGTGGCAGCTCAGCTCGGGTGCAGCTCATTGACCCATGTGGGAATCGAACCTGCAATCCTATTGCTCAGAGCTTGCACTCTTAAGCAAGCTCTTAACGATTTGAGCCACTTGGCTGGCCCTAGACTATTTCTTCATTAGTTCAAAATGCTACTGGGAATGTTCCAAATATTTTTCAGATTAAGATACCATGTTTTTCCTCTCAGACCATCCAGAAGAGCTACTGAGTATATGGATTTATCTTATCTCCAGAAGATCACATTTCAGAGCCTCACAATCAAGAGCTGGCCCAGTCCACATTATGACTCCTTGGTAATGAAACCCCACAGGACAAAGTACAGCCCAGAAGCACTTCATCCTCAGTTCTCTTCCTTCATTACCAGTTTTACGGTGTGATTTTCAGATCTTGACACTGAGGAAGATTCAACATGTTTGAATCCCTTTTTTCTAGTCGCTCGCCTTGCAGAATAGAAGGGGATTTTGATAAGGATGAGTATGAACTCATGTTGGTGACAGAATTGTGAAGGGTGATTTCTAAGTGACTGAACAGAGGTGGGCTGAGATTAGAATCTGTTGTTTTTAGCAAAGGGGCTAAGATTGTAAAGAGCCACCAACAAGAAGACAATTTCTTTGTTGCTTTCTTTCAACGTGAAGCAAATAGTAAACCTGCAAAGTTGAACAAAAACAATTGAACAACAACAACAGAAAAAAACCCAGAAAACCCCCAGCAATCTGTGTTTTGAATTCACTAAAGTAAGACATAATGGAGTTCAGTGACAGCTAAGAAATAACTTGTTTTTTCAACATCTGGCCATCAAAATGTGACTTTGCTGTGTGTTAGAGGAATTTTCTACTGAATTGTAGATAGTAACTTCCATAAATCCCAGTCTCCCAGCCTTTTCGACCCCATGTTAACTAAATAGACTCAACTCAAAGAAATGAGGCAGTTCCTTCTGAGAAGGCAATTCAGAGAGAGAGCCATACAATCCCAGAGACAAAGATTATTTACTGCATGCTATTGTACACACAATGAAATCACAATTGATCAAGGGGGAAAAAATTCTGTCAGCAACTCAAATAAAGATGCAGGAAAGGGTAAAGGTCAGACAGCAAGAGGAAATAATCCTTCCTTACTGAAGAACACTGGGATTTAATAAATGACAAAATGAAAATTCCAGAGTGTTGTAATGTAGATGACATGGGGTAAACAGTGAGGTGTCCCCAGAGCTCTGTGACATAAATTAGAAAAATCAGCCCTAATTGGTGAGATCAGATGTCTGCAGAGGCATCTTACAAAACAGACTAGCAGAGCATGGTGATAGCTGAAAAGATGGATTAACATGGCCAAGAAAAGATTTCTAAGAGAAGGGGCTGCTGTTATGGGTTTAAAAAAAGGCTATGCAGGGATTCAGAATATGGTTGGTTTACCCAAGCTGTGTAGAGGACAAAGACAGAGCATCTGGGAGCCTTTAGCTATTCAGCCTTCTTGGAAAAGTCTGCTCTGTCATGGGAAAGGCTTTGTGAGGCTACTCCATGGCCTGGTGGGTGTTGTAAGGAAAGAGTGTGTTCCTGTGGTGGCTGGCCACCTGAGATGTACATGTCTGTGAGGTCTCATTTATCTCATCCTGTCAATCACCCAACCAGGATTTATTATACTAATCATTTCCCATGCATTATTACTCAGGATTATAGCATCCCTCCCTTTGTCTTGACTGCTGTTCTTAAAGTAAGCTTTAAGACATTAAGCACCATTTAAAAAAAAAGTGTAGTTTCTTCTAAAATTACTCCAAGAAGTTTCCCCACATGATCGTTAGTTACCTTTGCCAAAAAAGTAATAGGAAAGTATTTGTTTGCTTACTCTTATCAAACATATTAAGCTGCTGTTGTGTAGCCGTGCTGTGTTAGAGGGTAGGGATGGATACAGAAGGAAAAGACAGAGGAGATCATGACCCAGTGTGGGAGATAGATAATTAGAGTCTGAGAAATATTTTGATGAAAAAGAGTAGATGATGCAGAGAGGAGGGGAGCTCAGCTGAGATTGCTGGGAAGCCTTGCTGGAAGAGGTGATCCCTGAGCTGGTTTTGAGGGATAAACAGGAGCTATGTAAAGATATGAAGGAAGGATACGCAGAGTAAGCCACTCACGTTCATTTAACCAATAATCATCGAGCATCTAGTATGTACTAGCCGCTGTTCCAAGCACTGGAGATGCAGTGCCCGTTTTCATGAAGCTTATATTCTGGTTGAGGGGTGGGGTCAGGAAGACAACCTGTAGACATTTAATCCATAATGTGATTTTAGATAAAAGTACTTTGGAGAAAATAAAATATGGCACAGGATAGTGAATGACTAGGTGGAGTGGCAGGGGATGGGCTGGCACTTTAGTTAGAAATAAGGAGAAAGGTTTCTCTGAGATGACTTCACAACGATGAAAAGAAGGCCTGTAGGAAGAGTATTCTAGGCACATAAGCAGCAGTGGCATGTTTGGACAGGGTGGGAGTGGGAGAAAGCCAGTGGGTAGGAATACAGTGGATGGGGCAGGGGAGGGTAGGAGAGAAGAAAGGGACCAGGAGATGAGGTCCAAAACAGGGGTCTGCTTAGGACAGGTCTTGTGGACCATGGTCAGAGTTAAGATTTTATCCTAAAGTCAAAGGGAATCTTTAGAAAGTTTAATCAGAAGAGTAATAATATCTGATTCATGCTTTATGAAGATCACTCTGGTTGCCACATGGAGAGATAGGATGTTGGGGACAAGAATGGAAGTGGACAGATCAGCAGGAAGGCCACACTGGCATCCAGGCCAGATGTAATGGTGACTTAGTTCAGAATTTGAACAGTGGAGGAGGAGAGAAATGGGCTAGGTCCAGGAAGCATTTGAGGCCAGTGCAAGCAAGACTTGATGACTAATTGAATATAGGGAGTAAATAAAGGAATCAGAGATGACCCCTGGGTTTTTGGCGAAAGTACAGAGACGGGCCAATGCAGTGGGTATTAGGCACCAGTGAACAGTAAATTTAGGGTATTAAATAAGTTATTAACTTTGGAATTAGAAAACCTGTTTTAATCTCTACCTTGCCACTTCCCAGCTGTGTGACCTTGGACAAGGGATTTACCCTCTCTGAGCACTGATGACCTCAGGGTGACTATGTCTTCTCAGGATTGCCGTAGGGGTTCAATAAGCTAATATATGTCAGCTTTAATGGTACCTGGCGTGTATTAAGTACCTAATTAATGGTAGCTCTTGTTATTACAGGTTTCAAACTGCCCTATTTTTATCCTCACAAAAGGCTTGTACACTAACATACAAATATGATATATTATATCCAGGTTTTCCAAAAGCTTTGCATGTATAAGGGTTTCAGTTAGAGTTTCATGGAGAAATCAGCTCTCTGGGACTGCTGGTCATTTATTATGAACATTCTTTCTGTTTGTATAATTGAATATTCCCCTTCACTCTTCCCTCCTTCTCTTGCCCACATTTTATTTCTTTGGTTGGTAATGATTGACCTTATCTGGAATTAAAATACTTGTTGAGCATTGAACCCTCATAGGCAAGTTCCTTTCATCAGCTGGGGAGAAGAGACCTGCACTGAGCACATCTTAGCACTTCTGATTCTAAGGCTAATTCTCAAAGAAGAAACAGTAGTTTTTTCTTTTATTTTTTTCATGGTTAAGAAACAGCTTATAAGGGCAGTACAGAGAGGAGGGATGAGAGGATTAAATGGTAAAGCGGAGGTGGGAGGAGGCTGCTACTGGGCTCTGAAAATGTTGCTCTCCGGACAACTGAACTCAACATAAGCTGAGGACCTACTGTGTGTGCATTGCGTGAAGGGACGGGTGCAAAGTTCGTAAAGTTAGACTCTAGACCTCAAAGGAGTATGTGAGGGCAGAGCCCAACATGTAAAGGGCAAAATACTAGGGAAACTGACAGGAGGGCTCAGACAGCAGGACAACAAAAGCTATGGGAATACAGACAAGAGGGCAATTCTTTGCAACCTGGTGATCTTAGAAGCTTTTTAAAGGAGGTGGCACTTGCATTTGACAATAACACTTTGGCTGTGGGTCTGGACTAAGCATAGGCATGAGATGCTCTTCTCCAGTGCCTAGCAGAGTGCCTGACACACACTGGACTTTCAAAACACACTGACTGAATTACTGTGGAATGCTTGGTCCGGAATCGCAAGTAATCCAGAGGACCTGAGCTAGGATGGGAAGGGAGATACTTTGCTGTTTGTAACTTTCTGTTTTGATTTCACTTTCTCATTTTTAAAATTATGGTAGAAC
Organism: Hipposideros armiger; assembly: GCF_001890085.2. Lineage (NCBI taxonomy): Eukaryota > Metazoa > Chordata > Mammalia > Chiroptera > Hipposideridae > Hipposideros > Hipposideros armiger. The sequence continues at coordinate 1,199,218 of NW_017731695.1, forward strand.
ATATATAACATAAAATTTGTGATTTTAACCATTTTAAAGTGTACAATTCAGTGGCATTAATACCATTTACAATGTTGTGTGACCATCGCCACTGTTTCCAAAACTTTTTCATCACCGCAAATTAAAAGTCTGTAATGCTTAAGGAGTAACTCTCCATTCTCTCCTCCCTTCAGTTTGTGCTAGTCCCAAATCTACTTTCAGTCGTTATGTATTTGCCTATTCTAGATATTTCATATAAATGGAATGATACAGTATTTGTCTTTTTCACTTCTTCCTCTTTCATTTGTGACATGGAAATATGCACAGGAACGTGCTCAGACACCTGTTTTAGCCTGGCTTCAGGCTTTATCCAGGTCACACTGGGTTGTGCTATCTTGTTACTGTTTGATTTCACACAGTGGAATCTCTTATTAATATCAGAAGTTCAGAGCCACTGTGTCTAGCCGAGTTATGGATGTGCATGTCTTCCTCTCCTAGACTGTAAGCTCTTGGCAGGCAGGTGCTTCACATTCACATGTCTGGACAAGTCCATGCACTCAGCCATGTTTGCTGAATAGGTACTTAAGTCAACACAGGAAACGAGAGGGAGAAACAACTCCACTTTTCGCGAAAGAAACTTTAATGGCGGGGACCCAGAGAGATTGGTGCTCAGACTGAGGGTATTTAATAGTCCTGGGTGATAAAGAAAAAAAAGCACACGGGAAAATATGTGGAGCTCAGAATGACACTAAACTCATCTAAGCAGTGAGATAAAAAGGCAATAAGAAAAGCCCTCAGTTGTGTCTTACAAGGCAAGACGTTGACAGAAAGGGTCAGTGAGGGCGAGTGTTAACCAGGGGACTAATTAGAATAACAGCTTCCTTTTCATGAGGTCTGCTATTGGCTGGAACCTCCCACTCAGTGTTTCTTTTCATTGCAGCAACTTTGTAATGTAAGTGCTGTTTATCCATCTTTTCAGTGATCAGGTTGAGTCTCAGAATGAGTTGCCCTCTCTAACTCACCAACCCAGTAAGTGGCTGAGTTGGGATTAGACTCAAGGTGTGTCCGGCTCCAAAACCCAGTTTTTTTTCCACTATGGGAAAAGCTGTCCCTCTCATTTGGAGTATGGAGTGGGGGCAGAGATAGATCAAATGACGGCCCCAGAATGGAAATAATAAAGCAGCATAGACACATTTCCTGAAAAAAATTGGTCTAAGGTGCCCCAGAGGGGCCAAAGAAATATTGGATACCATGGTGAAGGGTATTAGGAAAAAATAAAACAAAAAAGAAAATACCATTCTGCCCTCAGCGAAGCTTGAAGAGGAATGATTATGAGCGCAATGCTGGTATAAACACTCGAGGGGTGAGGACTTGTAATAGTACCCATCCCTGTATGCTCCTTGTCATTTTGTAGTGCAGAGGCGACAAGGCTTATTAAAAATAGTTCTGAAACTTGTGGTGGATCAGCTACTTCTTTTCCTTTTAGGTCATCCAGCCTAACACAATAGCAAAAGAAAACTTGTCAATTTGTTTTAAAACGTCCAGCAGGCGCTTACCCTGGGATATATTTTTTTGTGTGTGGTATTTTTTTTTTTTTTTAAACAGAGCTGTCTGTACTTAGAGGCTATTAGTTGCTATAGAGTAACGTCTGCTAGGGCTGGGTTTTTTCAGCAAGAGAATCAAATTTCTTATTGTGCTATCAGCCTCTTGCCACATCATTTTTAAAGGCAAGCTACAAAATGTTTCTATCCACTGTGGCAGCAAGGAGGAAAACTTTATTAGGGGAAAAGTAATACAGTTTAAAAGAGTCGTGTAAATCCAAATCTGTTTAGAGCACTTAATTCTGGGCTTTACAAGGCAACCATGTCTCTCTTTGCAAATAAACACATAGATTTGCAATTCATATGCCAGGCAGAAGGAGCCTTTGCATAGTGGTTGGGCTGAACTGGCTTGATGGCATGGGGGAGAATTTGGGGAGGGAAAGGTGGTAGGTAATAAAGTCCACCTCCCTTCTGCTGTGACCCACTAAGGTACGGAACCGAGAACTGAGAACACGGGTGAGATCAGCCTGATAAGGACATTTGCTGCGCTCTCTTATGGGCTGGGGCAGCAGTGGGAGCTAAGTGTGCTTGAGCCTAAGTGTGCTCTAGTGTCTCTTTCCTGCCTACTCCACAGCCTCCTTTCAAATTGCTTAACAGTTAGTCTGGTGGTTTCCCACGGATTAGTGATTTTGACTTGTTCTTTTCCTCACCACCAAAACAACCACAAAAAAATCTCTAAGTAGGGCCGGCCAAGTGGCGTGTTGGTTAGGAGTTGGCTTGGGATGCCAGCTCTGAGCAGTGGGGCCCTGGTTTGGATCCCACATGCGGGCCAGTGACACTGCGCCCTCTACAGTTAAGATGGTGAACAACAGCTCGACCTGGAGCTGTGCTGCTGTGAGATGCAGCAACGGGGTAGGCTGCAGTGGGGCTGGCCGGAAGCAGGTGTGAACTCTCATGAGCTTTCGTGAGCTGCTATGTGCTGCCGTGAGCGGCAGTCCAAGGCCAGTGAGCGACTGCCTCACCCAGGAAGAGCGCAATGATAATACCAACATAATCCAGTGAAGTGACGTCCTCCACAACTAGACTGAAGAACAAAAGGGAAGCAACTTGTCTGTTCCCCTTCCCCGATTCCCCAATAAAATCTTTAAAAAAAAATTCCTAAGTATTATAAGAATAATATATATTCATCATAGAAAACTTGGAAAATATAGAGAAGCATACGGAAGGAGAAAATTAGTCATAGTCTTATCAGAAAAAATAACCATATTGGTTTTCTTTTTCTTTTTTTTTTGGTGTGTGTGCATATTAAAAAACATAATTATGATCATATTGTATATGCAAAATTATATGTCCTGATTTAAACATCTATTTTTGTGGATGTGAAAGTAATACATATGCTTTGCAGAAAAATTGAAGACTACAAAGTATAAATAAAAAAATTGCAGGGCCGGCCGAGTGGCGTGTTGGTTAGGAGCTGGCTTGGGACGCCAGAGGGCCCCAGTTCAGATCCCACATATGATGGCCAGTGATGCTGCCCTCTGCAGCTGAGATGGTGAATGGCAGCTCGACCTGGGGCTGCGCTGCCATGGGTCGCTGGCAACGGCATAGGCTGCACTCCCTTGCTGCAGTGGGCTGCCAGAAGCTACTGTGTGTAGCCGGCAGCCAGCGTGAGCAGCCAGCAGCCGCAGTGAGCAGCCGTCCAGAAGCCGGCGACTGACCTGCCTCATCAGAGAAGAGCGCAGTGATGGTGCCAGCTTGGGCCAGTGGAGCAACATCCTCCACAAGTAGTCTGAAGAGCAAAACAACAGCAACTTGTCTGTTCCCCTCCCCCAATTCCCCAATATAAAAAAATCTAAAAAAAAATTGCACCGTATTTCACTGTCTAGAGATAAGTGCTACTCCTTCATTTTATTGTATGCATTTTTATTTATTTATTTATTTATTTATTTATTTATTTATTTATTTATTTTTAGCTGAGCCATCCTTCCACCTGTTGGCAGCTCAATGGCAGCTCAGCTCAGGTTGGGAATTGAACCGCTGTTGCTCAGAGCTCAAACTCTTGAGTGAGCTCTTAACCAACTGAGCCACTCGGGCAGCCCTATTGTATGCATTTTTAAAATGTAGTTGTTTCAAATTTAAAATATAGACAATGCCGAGACATTTGTAACTGTTAGGTGGAAGGTGATAAAGAAGAGGGATTAAAGAAGGTATCTGCTATAGACTAGTTTTTTATTTAGTTTTTACAAATTTAAAAATCAAAACAGCTCTGAGACTTAGGTTATTTAGTATGAGTTTTAAAGTTGCAGAGAATCATTACTTGAATTCTTTAGCAGTGAAAATGATTATTATGTTGCTCTATGCAGCTATACTTTTATGGAAGAAGAAAGAAAAAATAGATTAGTGATTCTTTCAGCAGAGCATCTTAACCATCTAAATAGTTTCTTATTAGAGCAAGTGCTGGAACAGAATATTACAGGTTATTTTAAGTGGTATTCAAACATGGCAAAAGCTTCTTACCTGAACTCTGGGATAAAGAAACATGCTTTCTCATATTGGTAGACTAGAGAAAGCAGCCAAGATTAGCACTGTCAGGCCAACCCAATCCTGAGATGTGGAATCCACCTGGGAACGTAAAATCCAACAGATATTCTTGATTGCGGCTCAAACTGAGTCAGGGAAGCATGGAAAATCATTTTATACCACAGCTGACACATTTTTGACCTCTTAAAAGTGATTCTTCTTGTGGTTCCTGGAACATATTGTCATGTGACTTCTTTTCCACAGAAGGATGTGTGGTAACATATTTTACCTATATATTTGATAGAGATATCAAACTTGATAGAGTATATAATTCTTGGCTAAAACTTTTGCCTTCAAAATAATAATTGTAAAATAGTTTTAAAATTAGAATTTTTTTTTTAAAGATTTTTATTGGGGAATTGGGGGAAGGGGAACAGACAAGTTGCTGTCCTTTTGTTCTTCAGTCTAGNTGTGGAGGACGTTGCTTCACTGGCCCAAGTTGGCACCATCATTGTGCTCATCCCGGGCGAGGCACATCAGTCGCTGGCTTCTAGATGGCTGCTCACAGCGGCTGCTGGCCACTCACACTGGCTTCTGGTTACACACAGTAGCCCATGGCAACCCACCTGCCATGGCTGGTGACTCACGGCAGCCCAGCTCCAGTCGAGCTGTTGTTCAGCATCTTAGCTGTAGAGGGCAGTGTCTGGCCCTCATATGTGGGATCCGAACTGGGGCCCTCTGGCATCCCAAGCCAGCTGTTAACCAATGCGCCACTCGGCCGGCCCTAGAAATCTAATGTTAATGCTCATAGTAAACCCACTGAAAAAGTTTAATATTTCTTTGCAGCTCTTTAACTTTAGAAAATATACCCTAACAAGGCACTGTTAGAGTTTTGTATTCAAAGAAATTTTGAATACTGATTTTCTCTGTGTGCTTACCAATTTTATATGCATTTGGATTCATGTGTTTCTGACTGTGTATGATTTTTAAGGCTTATTTTTAACTTAATTTAATTTTTAAATATGTAAATGTTTATATACTTCAAAAATCAAAATTATATACAGAAGTACATTGAGAGAAGTTCCTATCCCTGTTTCCTCCACCCTATTATCACTATCCTCTGTAAACAACCATTAGCTAATTTTTATGTTTCTTTGAAAAATAAGCACATTATCTGCATATATACTCATTCCTGTTTTTCTTACATATACTTTGTACTTTGATTTTTTAACTTAACAGTATTTTCTAGAAATCATACATATTAATTCATAGAGATGTTGACTTAGCTATAAGGTTACATTGTTTTCCATTGTGTATTAAAGGCTATTCAACCCGTTCCCTACTGAGAGACATCTGGGTTTCCAGTCTTGCTATTTATTACAAATGCCACAGCCATAAATGGCCTTGTGCATAGGTTGTTTCATATTTGTGGAGGTTTGTATTCTGGGTCTTCATCCTTGCATTTTTGTTCAAGTGATCCCTGTCTGGGGAGAAGCCCAGGGTTAGCTTTACTCAATTCAGCTTTATTTGCTTTATAGTCCAAGTCAATTCTTTTCAGAGAGATACTGGTATTAGGTTGATATCAGTTTAGACTTCAGTATTTTTGTCTCTTTTTTTGGTCGTAAGTACGAACAGTTCTCTCACACATAATACATTCTTGAAAATTTGTACAGGAGTTAAATGTGGGAAAGCAGGACAATAGGCTTATTTGATATAAAGGAGGTAGGAGTTCCATTCCCAGAGAGCTAAAAAAGTGATAAGATCGCTAATTATACCCCAGATTTTTAAACACAATCATTTATTATTTATTGCCAGCATTTGGTACATGTTCTTTAATTGCGTTCTTTTCCTTCACAATTAATTGAACACACAACTGACCTGCTGAAGTCCAATGAGAATGTGATTAAGGTGAAAGATTCTCTGACCTTAGGCTGCTTAATGGTTTTCATCATTGTCTCAATTGTATTAAGTTTACATGACCTATACTTCTTATCTCTTGTATCAGCACTTCCCTTTTTCTGTTTCTTACTCATTTTTATAAAATAACAGGACAAAATATAATAAACATCCAAATAATTACACAAACATTTTTGGACTGAAACAGAGCACCTCACTCTCAGGTAACACCACTATGTGATAGCTTGGCTTGATCATTCTTTAGCTGTTGAGTGAAAGTCAGAATTTGGCATATGAAAAGAGATTTGGAGTGATGATATATAATGTGTGAATGTACAGATTGTTTGGAAGTCAAATGTGAAAGTTAAAGCACCTCTATATTTTGTGAAAAATTGGGTGAGGCAGTGTAGGCAGCTGCTAGGTCATTGCCATTTGAAACTGAAGAACGTGCAGGCAATTTTCAAATTATGACCAGAGGTGTACCCTAATTGTATTATAAAGTGGGTTATTTGGTATGAAGTTCTAATTCTCCTCCTCACCTCTCTCTTAACCCTTTCCTTCCATCCCCACCTATCCCCAGGTTTTACTTGAATTTTTAGTGGCCCCTGAGAAGAGGATTATTGATGGCAGGGGCAATCTAAAAAAATGTGTGAATCAGTGGCATTTTGGTTCTTGGGCTAGTCCATGTCTACTCACACAGTTTTATAAGGCAAGTAATTTTGCCTCTGCATCTTGGGTATTAGTCATGGTTTGTGAATGGCATAGAAATGTACAGAGTCAACTCTGGATGGTGTTTGAAGGAATAATTCTACTGGCTTCAGAAAGCCTAGAAGGGATGACAGGAAACTCTTGCTGACTTTGTGGGGAAGTAATGTGTGGCCTGGAACAAGGTGACAGGTGATTCAGGATGGATAGGAAAGCTTCAGGGTGCACAAAATGAAACCAACAGCCAGAATCAAGATCAGGGGCCTGAGGCTGAAAAACATGAAATGAAGTCAAAAGGAAGGTTTTGGAACAGGCCAAAGACAAACCCTGGGGGCAATGGTAGAATCAAAATGGAGGCCAAGGAAGACACCAAACCACCAGTTTAAAACTGGGGACAGGAGCCAGACTAAACTGAAGTTAGGAGAATGTTCCAGAGGCTGCTGCTCAGAGATTGTGAGCCAGATGCTCAACCCATATGCCTATTTTTGTCACCTTTTCCAAAGGAGACTCATGTAAGGGAAGGGTTGGTTAAATAAAAAAGCAAGGAGAGGAAAAGCAGACATATGGGATGTGATGCATGTCTAGGGAATTAAAGCATTAGAATACTGACTATGATGAATGTTTCAGAAGACTGATTTTCAAACTTTGTCCCATAGAGCTACTTCATGCTCAAGGCCAATGGGAGTGTGCCTTCAGTGTCCTAGGTCAATGCTGGAGGAGGAGGGGAGAGGTGACTGGTGCTGGGAGGCTACTGCTCCTCACTCCACTCTACTTTACATGCGGGGGTGGGGGGAGGGCTGCATAAGATTTCATTTGAAAGAATGGTTCTACAGTGTGTTAGTTCCCCGTGGCTGCTGTAATAAATTGCCACAAACGTGGTGACTTAAGAACAACAGAAATTTATTGCCTTGTGGTTCTGGAGGCCAGAAGTCTGAAACCAAGGTGTCACCAGGACCACACTCTCTGGAGGCTCTAGGAGAGAACCCATTTCTTGCATCCTCTAGTTTCTGGTGGCTGTTCACACTCCTTGGCTTGGGGCGGCATCTTTCTCTGCTCCATCTTCATATCACCTTCTCTTCTGTAGATGTGTGTCTAATCTTCCTCTGCCTCCCTATTATAAGGACACATGTGATGGTATTTAGGGCTTATAGGGATAATTCTGGATAATCTCTGAATCTCAAAATCTTTGAATTAATAAAAAATCAATTTAATTTGTCAAATTAAATTAATTAACTTAATTATATCTGAAAAGACCTCCTTTCCAAATAAGGTCATATTTATAGGTTCTAAGGATTAGAATATGGACATATCTTTTTGGAGGCCACCATTCAGCCCACTACCTGCTACTAACAATATTTGAAAATATGTGATATTAAATGATAAACATGAAAAATTGTTTTTAAAAAATGAAAATGGGACAGAGCTTCAACCTTTGGGTTGGGAGGCAGAGAACGACAATTTTGCTGTAATTTGATGTTTAAATATTAGGTAGATAAAACAGATGGGAAGGTGATTTAAGCAGCACAAAAGGGGTAGCATACATATTCATTCAGGGACTGGATGTGAGCGTTGGGGAGCGTTGGTTTTCTTAGGGCTTCACCAGTAAAGGATTAGTCAGCTCACTCACTTTTACTCAGTCTTTTTTCTTTTTTTTTAAAAATACATTTTCGAAACTGTTTATTTTCCATCAACGTTATTTCCATTTTGCATAAGAATTTGTGGAAGAACGGCTTAGGACCACTCAGTGGTTGTTCCTATCCATTCAGTGGCCTGCGCAGTGAGGGCTGCAGACCAGTCCTCAGTGGCAGGCTGAGCGCTCCAGTCTTTAGTGGGGAACTGCTGAGTAGGCACAGAGGACACCTGCAAGCCTTCAGACCCATCTGCAACCTCTGGCTGAGCAGCCGTGAACTTGGGAGCTGGAGCGGCCCATTCACCCTGAAATTCCTCCTTGGTCACAGCCTCCTCAGCAGCAGTCTGCTCTTCCTTTTCAATCTCATTAGGGTCTCTGTAGAAGTAGAAGTCAGGCATGATCTCCCATGGGTGCTTGAAGGAGATAGTGCCATGCATGCGCAGAACTTCCCAGGCCAGCATCCCCATGTCAGACCCACAGAGTGAGCGCCCTTTTAGTTGATAGGGATGGCAATGTCCATATAGCGCAGAGGAGAGTCTGTGTTACTCAAAGCAATGGTGGGCATGTTAACATGAGATACTTCTATGAGAGGCTCATGGTCAGCCCTGCCACCGGTAACCACCAGAAGTCTCGGCTCCCAGAAGGCTGCCTTGATTTGGTTAGTGACGGTCCCATGAGTGAAGTGGCCAGCAATAGGAGTGGCTCTAGTGCCTGCAGCAAACTTCAGCACAGCTCGCTGGCTAGTATTCCTGAACAATATGACACTGATATCAGCTGGGTTTTCAATGGCAACAATAGCATGAGCTTCCAGCAGAAGCTTCTCCCAGGTTCTCTTCAGATTTATGATGTAGATGCCATCACTTTTCCATTTGTAGATGTACTGTTCCATTTGGAAGTCAAGGTTGGTGCCACCCAAGTGTGTTCCTGCTGCAAGGAATTTGAGGACATCCTCCTCTTTCATTTGCAGGACATCAAGGCCTCCGGGCATTGTGAAAGATTCTCTTTAAGTTACATGGGAACAGAGAACAACACCATATGGATTCCTCTCTGGGTGGTGTGGAAAGGCACTCAGTCTTTTTTCTTGATCGACACTGAGCACTGATGATTTTGAAGAATGATCAGGTGGGGCTCACCTGGATGTGGCGTGGTTTTTTGATAAAGCCTAGGCTTTATGAAAAGGGTAAAGGAAGTAGTTAAGGATGACCCTACCCCTATGTGCACGTACCTGGCGCATTAATGTAAGCATAGCATACATATCAAAGATGTAGGTGATATGTATGTGATGTATGGGATTCCCCATTTCCTTCTTAGTAAGGAATAAGTGAGAACCTTTAGTCATGTTTAAGGGAATGGTTTTTGTTTTGTTCCATTTTCTCTACTGTACAATTACTAGTTTTCCTTTTGTAATTAATAAGTATTTTTTAGGGAGCTACATTGAGACCATGTAAATATCCCATTCCTCATCGAACTTTGCTTTCTAGATTTAGCATCTGTGGATGATTTTTTGCCTCAGTTTCTGCTATGATGTTTTAAAATGCAATTTTACTAAATTTATCACTCCGTCTATATTTATTACTTAGCATTATGTTAAAAGGAAGAGCTTTCGCGTTTCCCATGTTTGTTTAATTTCTTTCTTTATTATTTGTATATCCTCATGCGGCTTTTATTTTATTTGATGGGTTATAGTCCATTTTGTTTGTATTTATTTTAATGTTGAATTGTCCCAAATTTAGCCAGTGAGAACCCCTTCAAGCTCCCTCTTGTGTCTTTTTAACATGTTATCATTCTTTGAGCACTCCCTCAATTTTTGGTATGAGATGTTCCATAAGCGTCTTGTACCTTCCCTGCCATATCTCTGGAATCATCCTTTCCTCTAAGAAGCCCAGTTCCTTTAGTAGGCAGTGATAGTTGTAAACCATGTTCTGGAGCCAATTTTTTTTTCTCTACATGGATACTATCTAAAACTTAAAAATCTGTCATAGGTGGTGTCTTAGTCCATTCAGGCTACTATAACAACATACCATACATTGAGTGGCTTATAAACAGCAGAAATTTATTGCTCACAGTTCTGGAGGCTGGAAGTCCAATATTAGGGTGCCACCATGGTTGTGTTCTGGCGAGGCTCTCTTCCAGGTTGCAGACTGGTGACTTCTCCTTGTGCTCTACATGGCGGAAGGGGCTAGGGAGATCTGTGGGGTCTCTTTTATAAGAGCACTAATCCCCTTTATGAGGGCTCCACTCTCATGACCTACTCACCTCCCAGAAGTCCCAGCTTCTAATGCCATCACCTTGGGGATTAGGATTTCAACATATACTTAATGGGGGGACACAAACATTCAGACCATAGCAGGTGGTCTGAGTGTGGGTCCCCCAGAAGCAGAACTTGAGCCAAGAATTCAATGGCAAGCTATTGATTCAGAAGGGCGGTGTTGTGAGAGTAAGGGAGAGAGGAAGGGTGATATCAGGCTGGTTACCCCACTAAGTCACCTTGGAAAATGGTGCAAAACACATGCCGCAAAACTACACTGGCCCGGGGGTGAGAAAGCTGGAGTGTTTATGCCCTACACCTGGCAGACGTTGGTCCAGGGCTGCTCTGTGGGGGTCTGGGGGTGGGGGATAGGCATTCATTCCCAGGACCCTCTAGCCTAGAAAGATGGCTGATGTCAGGTTGGCTCACACAGACATGGTGAGGAGGTTGGAGGGTTTGGACACCAACAAGGTCAGCCACAAGGCACTGGCACCACCAGGAAAGAGTGGTGAAGTTCACTGACAAGTAAAGAGAGAAAAGCTTTGGGCCTTTTGGAGGAAAGTGCTCTGAGAGTCCTGGAGGTTTTGACTCCGGTGGGTGGAACATTTTAGATAGGGGGCCCTCGTGGCTTTGCACAAAGACCATCCTGTCTTTGACTGTTACAACTCTCATGGTTGTCTCTTCAGAACCTCTCCGAGGTTGGATACATCCACTCTTGATTACATTAGTTTCTATTTGTACAGCTGGGCAAGCGACTTTGAAGAGAGTGGTATTGGGAGAGTGGTGTGTGCAGGCAGGAGGAGTTACTAATTTGGGCTGGAAAAATAGGAGGAAGGGGGAATAGGAGCCATCTTTGACTTCTTCACCTCACATTCAACACCTCAGCAAGATTTATGGGCTCCAATATCACCTCCTTCCTAAATTCCCCATCCATCCATCATTCTGTCCCCTGACTCCACTTTACTTCAAAGCCCTGTGGAAATAAATGAAGATGACCCAAATGAGAATAAGCAAAGGCTTCTTCTCAGAGTTTGCTCTAGAGAGGGAGTCAGCCACCACCACTTGCATTTAGCAGAGACCCAAAGGCTGGCAGAGGAGTGGGGAAGCTTTATAATGGGAAAAAGGGAAGGCTGCAGCTGTGCCCTGACGAGGCTGTAGTCCTGGGGGAGCTGAAGCTAACTAGAAGCAGGGCATCATATTAGTTAGGGGTGCATATTTGGCTTGCTCTGGTTGATCCTAAGTTAGAAGCAGGGGCAAAAGTTAGGGAAACTGACACTTATTAATCAAGTCCTGGCCATTTGGGGCCAATTATTATATGAGTTATTGTTTGGCTTCCTGGACTGTCATTGGAGAGAGTGAGTGGCGTGACTTCCTACGAGTCTGACTTATAGCAGACTGGCATTCTAGGTTGTTTCCTGGGCAGGTTGCTGTAGGCTGGGGGCCAGAATTCTGTTTTAATCTACAGTCTGGCCATTGTCCATTTGTATATTCAGTTTCTTAGCAGTTACCTTTTACCAGATGGGATGCATATTTATTGTTCAAGTTTTTGCCTGTCTTGCAAGAGAAGAGAAGGAAAGCTTGGTGAGGGCAGCGATCTAGTCTTGTTACTGTTCCAATTCCAGCTCCTCAAACTATACAAGGCACATAATGGGTACACAGTAAATATGTTTTGAATGAGAGAATGGTGATGCCTGATTCTTCCTCCCTATAAGTTTTTAGAAATAGAACTTTTTGAGTAAAGCTGTTGCTCTATTATTCTTGCTTTATGAGCTGATACCTTTTGGCATTTTGGACAAGGCCAACCACCACTTGGAGAAACTTGGAGAAAAGACCCATTTGGTGAACCCTGGGTTAGGATTCAGGGGAACAAACTTAAATGTCTATAGGAGCTACACAGGTAAAAGAATGAATGAGCCTGTTGGGGTGGGAATGACAGAGAACAGAGTCTTTGTCCTGTGGAAAAATGGCCACCTCCACTCAGCACTTACCAGTTTTTAACATGTCATGAAATAGTGCCATATGCAACAACATAGATGGATCTTGAGATTATTATGCTACGTGAAATAAGTCAGACAGAAAAAGTTGGGAGCCATATGATTTTACTGATATGTGGGATATAAAACTGAAAGCAACAAAGGAACAAGACAAACAAATAAAGAAACAAAAACTCATAGACACAGAGAATAGTTCAGTGGTTACCAGAGGGTCAAGGAGGAGAGGGGTGGTCGATGAGGGTAAAGGGGGTCAAATATATGGTGATGGAAGGAGAACTGACTCTGAGTGGTGAACACACGATGTGATATATAGATGATGTATTACAGAATTATATGCTTGAAACCTATGTAACTTTACAACCATTGTCACCCCAGTAAACTTTAATAATAATAATAAAAAAGGATGCATGCAGGCCTTCTATTTATAGAAACATATGAATTTTCAAAAGAAGTTGGCACCCTGCAGTTTTATGTAAATACTTCCAATATTTAAATGTTAGCCACTAATAAAATGCTATGTATGGTGGGAAAAACAAATGGTTTTTGTAGACCTCATTTAGTTCTCAGGTGGCCAGGCCTGGCCTTTGGTCTAGGTTGTCTCCTCAGACCCTCTCTGGAAGTCTCCCTTTCTCTGCTTTCCACTACCTCCCCCAAGATTAAGACTGATCGTCTGCAGAGAAGAAAGCTTGTGTGGGCCCCCAAGCTCCAGCCATTAGACACTACAAACTGGGTCTCGGCATACCAGTTGCCTTCCGGATGATTTTCTTCATTAGGAATCATCTGCAGATTTGAGGAGGGTGATTGCATGAGGCCATCTTGGCATCAAGCTGATTGTAAGTGCAGCTGCAGGAGCCATCTACCTGATTAGAACTGAGATGATGAAGCCAGATGAATTAATAATGAGGTGATGGGGAAAAGGAGTGACTCTGACAGCTCTTGCTTATGTTAGGAGAAGTTTAGGTGCTTTCCGTAACAATAACAACAACAACAAATTATTTATCAAAACTTAAATCACAGATTGGTACCTGGAGTAATTACGTTCATTTTTGCAGAATATGACCCTTTAGGAAAATTCTTTTCCTAAGCACCATTCATTAGAGTTTGCATAGGATTAAAAAGGTGAGGATACTTAGGCATTGCAGATTATAAAATGGGACAGGAAAAGGAGGACAGAGAGTTATTAGATGTTATATTCATAGCCAGCACTTAAAAGCCAAACAAAAATTATATTCAAAATGGACTTTCCCCCCTCTAATTCCAGGAAAACACTAAAGTATAATACAAACCACCTAGATTGATATTGTTTAAGAAGCTATTATCCTTGATTAAATCTAAACACAACAAAAAAGCTATCCAGTTTCTTCAGAAATGGGAAATAAATTGTAGTTGGGTAAGGTTAGTATTTTCCCAAATTTTGTGGTGGCAGCAAATCCCATATTATTTGAAATTGCTTAAAATTTTATTCCCCCCAGCCCTGATTGAGCTAGTTAGAAGCCAGGGGGAATTATGTGGGTAATGATGGGAACAGAGGAAGTATAAATATGCAGTGCAATTAGCGCCTGCTCTTTTTCTGTGTGATGCAATCTGAGAGCTCATGGGCGTGCGAAAGGCTTGGAACAATAGGAACCATTGATACTCAAGCTGCTAGAGGAGTCCATAATTATGATATAATATCTCGCCAGCCTCTTGCACGCACAAAGGTAGAATGGAATATGAGTAAATAAAAACCTGCAATTTTCTCTGTCTATAATTCTTTATATCAATAGCATATTTTCTCTCTCCCTCTCTCTCTCTCTCTCTCTCTCTCTCTCTCTCTCTCTCTCTCCCCAAGAAAATAGAAATTTATTTACTTGAACATTTTAGATACTATTGAAGGATTTCATCTCCATGGGAATAAATTTGGTTTGCAGTCATTTAAATGAAAGTTTTTTTGATGTTATTATAAGTTGAAGAAGGCCATTCCACAATGCCCTCCACCTATCATATGCAGATTTTCTTGACTTTGCTTGTTATTTCTTTGTAAATTCATGACAGGAGACAACTTACATTTTGTCATTCATTCCTTATGTGTGTAGGATTGTACTCAGGCTAGGCTGACTCCCTGGGCTTGTGACCTGTGAAATCTCACTGTTATAGTTGCATTTAAAGTTAGCGTTATCCAATATAAAGATGAACAAAATTCTTGCTAATAATTTGAATATTTACTATTTCTTTATTTAGAATGACATTAAATAGCAAATACAAGACACCTGGACAAGTGGAGAGACCACAGAACAAAGGAAAGTGCTTTATATTTTAGGACTGTTAACATCACTTTTTTTCCTGCTTTTTGAACAGGGGGCCCAGAATTTGCATTTTGCCCCAGGCCCCATAAGTAATCTAGCTGGCTTTGTACCCAGACACAGATAAATAGAATTCAGATGCATTCAGTCACTGAGCTACCACTTACTGACCATCTACTCAGTACACCAAGTGTAGGACAGGCAAGAAAAAAGCAGGAGCTGATCTCTGCTTCCTAGGCCTGAGCACCTGGTTTTGGAAGGCATACCTGCAGGCAAGTCTTGTGGATACTAGTTCTGTGGAGCCGGAGGCCCAAATTCGGGAGTGGGAGTGCAGTTCCAGTTGCACCTGATGACGGGAGGATCAGGAAGGAATTTGTAGAAGAGGTACTATTTCAGGTTGAATCTGAGTGTTCAAACTTGTAAGATGCTTTAGAGACACCCTCTTGGTTCAGGTGAAGCCAAATAATTAGAAGGGCTTCGCAGCAACTGGACGTTTTCAGAACTGTTCCTCCAACTTCATGAGAGATGCTGAGCTGTTATCCTTGTTCACATTTCAGATGGCAACTGTTTTCTGATAGGAAGTATCAAAAGTGGGACGGCCACCCAGGTCATCTGATTTCAAATTCTGTTCCACGGCATCCCGATTTTCTACTCCACCATGATCTCCCAATCCTGAATTTGACAACTGTTCTTACTTTCTTGTTACTGATAGTAAGAAATTAGGAAGTGATATGGTAATTTGCTGAAGTTTTTTTGTTGTTGTTTTTTTTTTTGCTTCTAGTGCACTTAAGTTATACAAACCATCTTTTTTTTTTTTTTAAAGATTTTTTTATTGGGGAATTGGGGGGATGGGAACAGTGCTGGGGAATTGGGAACAGACAAGTTGCTGTCGTTTTGTTCTTCAATCTAGTTGTGGAGAATGTTGCTTCACTGGCCCAAGTTGGCACCATCAATGCGCTCTTCTCTGGCGAGGCAGATCAGTCGCCGGCTTCTGGACGGCCGCTCACTGCGGCTGCTGGCCGCTCACGCTGGCTGCTGGCCACACACGGTAGCCCATGGCAATCCACTGCCACAGGGACTGCAGCCCACGCCGTCGCCGGCGACTCACGGCAGCCCAGCTCCAGGTTGAGCTGTTGTTCAGCATCTTAGCTGTAGAGGGCAGTGTCACTGGCCCTCATATGTGGGATCCGAACCGGGGCCCTCTGGCATCCCAAGTGAGTTCTTAACCATCGCGCCACTCGGCCGGCCCTATATACAAACCATCTTATCCCTAACCACTGCCATCCTGAGTGAGGAAGGCCTGTATTTTGGAGCTAGCCTTTTGGTGTGGAAGGAGCACAGGATTGCAGCCAGGCCTGGGTGGAATCGGAGCCTGCCTTTGAAGAGCCATATGCCTGTGGAACTATAAGGGGCCTCCTTGAGCCTCAAATTCCTCATCTCTAAAGTGGGGGTAGGAGTGACTGCATCAAAGTGATATGGGGTGAGCCTATTGAAATGAGGTTGTAGAGTACCCAACAGATAGTGGGTGCTTAGTGAAAGTTGTTTCCTTTTCTTGAAACACAAAACATTTGTTTTTACATCTTCTCATCTCTTTTTAAGGCTTCACCATATGACATTGCTCATTTTATACCAATGGCCTATTTTATCTGTTTGATACTTGAGAAATTTCTCTGACTTCTAACTTTCTATTAATATATTGATAGAGAAAGAAAAATATGACTCTTCAATTTCAATATTTTATTTCTGTGTTCACTTTCTATTCCCATAGTGAAACCTCAGGATACTCAGAATTTTGAGGGAGATATCAGAATCATAGAGTTGAACAATTTTATGATAGGCACTTTGGAGATAATCATAAAAGCTGACTAATAAAGAAGGCTTTGTTCTGGGTCAGACAATATTCTGAGTACTTTACATGTGTTAATTTGGTTAAATCTCACAAGGAGTCTTTGAGGAAAGTCTGTTATTGTTTTTACTTCACAGATAAGGAAATAGAAGCAAGGAGTTTAGTGACTTATCCAATGTCACTTTGGCTGGCCCAAGACCCATTCTCTAACCATTGTGTAAACTGCCTTAATTATGATGCATTCCAGAGCCCCCAATTTTACAGATGACTGAGATTTGCAAAGAATAATTGACTTCTCATGGTCATTTAGCTGCTTAAATATGGGGTCAGGACAAGAACCCTAGGACCCTAAACCTGGGATTCTGGCCACTCCCCCCAATCCGAGGTTTTTTTTCCATTCTCCACAGAATTACTGGCAGAACAGGTTCACAAGAAGCTCAAACTGGGAACCAGCTGAGCTAGATGATAATATTTCTATTCCTGTGTCTTTCATTAAAGATGCATGATTTTTGTAATTCTTCCCTTTAACAGTAATTGCTATGTTTTGTCTTTCAGGAACCTGGGCAGGTGGAGAAAAGCCAATATATCTACCTGTTGAGCCTACCATTAAAAATAATTATGGAGAACATGGTGATGCTTTGGGAACTGTCAGGTGACATGACATGTTCAAATCATACTGTTATACATTATTCGGTTCTAGTCTGGAGGAAATACCTATGTTTGGAATAGAGAAAAAGATGGGAAAAGAAAAGCCAAAAGTAGTTCATTTGTTTCTTCTATGGAAAATACCCAACCATTATTATATGAACGGAGATATAAGTGAAATTTGGATCTATAGGTTAATCAAAATTATTTATTGACTATACTTTAATTTTTCCAAAAAGAATTCAGTCTGTACAATGAGATTAGTCAACCAGTTTAGTAATCTGTGATGGGGCCATGAAAATGAAGAGAAAGCAAAGGTGCCAGCTGTAAGGGACAATGCTGTCACTGTGGTTGAGCAAAACCTTGTATCTGAATTAGGACACCACTCTTATTCTTCAGAATTGAAGGAACATAACAATGGTGCTTAGGGGAGGCAGAGTTTATTTGAATGAAATCCAAAGGTCAGTTTCTCCCAAAGAGTGTGATATAGGGAATATTAACCAGTAGCAGAACAGTCTCTGTATTAGCAGCTAGGGTTCTGCAGAAAAACAGAACCAGAAAGAGATATATCTCTGTCTCTAGCTCTAGCTCTAGCTCTATCTCTATCTATCTATCTCTGTCTCTGTCACTCTGTCTCTTTAATCTCTCTCTCCATCTCCATCTTCATCTCTATTTCTATCCCTTTCAAGAAATGTATGAAAGAGAGAGAAAGAGAGAGAGAGAGAGAGA
>NW_017731695.1:1217245-1230811 GCF_001890085.2 Hipposideros armiger
AGAGAGAGAGAGAGAGAGAGAGAGAGAGAGAAAGAGAGAGAGAGAGAATGAGAGATAATTTTTTCTTACTCAGCCTTTTTGTTCTATTCAGGCCTCTGACAGATTGGATGGGGAGGATGGTCTTCTTTGCTCAGTCTACTGATTCAAATGTTAGTTTCATCTGGGGACACCCTCAGACACACCCAGAATAATGTTTAAACAAATATTTGGGTGCCTTGTGGCCAGTCGCATTGACACATAAAATTAACCATCACATCCCCCTCTTTTTCATCCACAATCTTCTGCAGCTCTCTAATTCACAACACAGATAAGAATCAGGATTCTATGCTAGTATAAATCTGTATTACATCAAGAGTTCAAGTTTATAATTTACTTGTAATAAACAGTCAATGAGAGAAAATGAGACTGCTTTGGTGAACACAAAAATATGCAATAAGGGGTTATGGATGGCAGTTGCAATCTTTCATTAGCCTAAGGTCCCAAACTTCTGCATTGTGATTTGATTGCACAATTCTGAGATGAATTCACAGATAAGTAGCTATAAAATGTAACTTTTTGGGGGCGCTTACCTTGATAGAGCAGAATACATTTCCATTAAACTCATTCGGAAGCTGGAAAGAGGAGCAGTAGGAAATGTTGTTTCAACATTAAATCAGTGATGATATCGGCTCATGTTTGACTTATAAGTCAGAGAAAAGCACTGAGGCTGTAGAACAAGCTATAGAGAGAATCCACATTGTTACTCTTTCTGGTGCAGCTCTTACAGTGCCATCTGCAGCTGAAGAGAGATCCAGGCTGGCTTGGCATTTCAGTGGTGGACCTGTGGGCTGCAGTCGTCCTATTTTCCTCTTATGTGTTTTTTTTATCCACAGGTCTGGATTTTTTAAAAGTGCAGTGTAAAACTACACACTTTCTGATTAATAACATAGTTATTACTACTATTAGCTAATATTAGCTGACAATTGAGTACTACTACTTACATGTGCTGGGTACCTTTTTAAGTGGTGGTGCCTCTCTGTCTGTCTGTCTGTTTTTCTCTCTCTCTCTACACACACACACACACACACACACACACACACACACACACACTAATTTTTTAGGACTGCTATAACAAAATACCACAAATTGGGTGGTTTAAATAACACAAATTTATTATCTCACAGTTTTGCAGGCTAGAAGTCCGAGACTAGGTATCAGCAGAGTCGATGCCCTCTGAGAGCTATGATAAAGATTGTTCTAGGCCTCTCTCCTTGGCTTGTAGATGGTTGTCTTCTCATTACGTCTTCACATCTATTGTCTTCTCTCTGGACAGATCTGTGTCCAAATTTCCTCTTCTTATAAGGATACTGGTCATATTGGATTAGGGCCCACCCTAATTGCTCCATTTTAAGCCAATTACCTCTGTAAAGATCCTATCTATAAATAAGGTCACATTATGAGGTACTGGGGTTAGGACTTCAACATATGAATTTAGGGGGAACATAATTCAACCCGTAATTATATACATGTACAGTTATATGTTTATATATATATGTATAGTATATGAATATATGTTTGTGTATATGTCTATATAGTATACATATAAACACACACAAACTTATTTAATCTTCAAATCAAGCCTATGAGGTGGCTACTATGATTATTACCCTTCTAAATATGAGGACCCTGAGGCACAAAGCCCAGTGCCCCACAGCTACCAAGTTCAGGAGCTGAGATTTGAACCTGGGCCCCTGTGCCTAGTTCTACCCAACAATGAGTTTTCCTGGTAGCACAAGGTAATACATTGATAGACTGCAAGGGGTTAAAATTAGGGATTTATTCTCTTGAGTTTTTAAAAACTAGTTTACTGAATTATGAAAAGATGTAGAAATGATGCCTGAAAGAAAACGCTGTAGCCAGCACTCAAGAAGTGGTTTGGAAAACCTCGTGTGCTTGAGGTACTTATTGAGTGGGTGCAGGTTGCCCCAAACAGCAGCAGCCTGTGGGGCATCTGGGCTGGGTCTCTGCTTTACTTGCCTGGCCTGCCAGTGGTCTGTGTGCTCAAGTTCAGCTGCCTGTCTTGTACATGACCTACCTTAAATATTCCTAAAAATAAATACAAACCGGGAAGTGGTTACTGCTGAAAACCCCATGTGGGACATGGTAGGTGAGGTCAAGAGGTGAGAGAAGTGTGGCCTTCAGCTGGCCCAGGTGTGGGATCACGGACAGAGGTTGCTCACATGCCTTCCTCTCTTCTCCTTCCACCCAGGTGGCTCTTTTTGATGACCTCAAAAAGCCATCAGTATGGTGTGGCAGGAAAGAAGAAGCCCCTAGGGATCTGACACTTGGGGCCATAATCAGTTGCCTTTCTGACTGAGGACAAACTATGTAACCTCACTGTTTTTCTTTTTCCTCAAGTGTGAAGCAGTGGTTATTGACTAAATCGTGTTTCTGTTGACAGGTCTTTGTTGAGGGCCTTCTATGTGGTGGGCATTGCATGGCACAGAAGTCTAAAACAAAGGGGTCTGGTGGTTGAAAGCATGGTCTCAGGAGCTAGCCCTCATGAGTTCAAATCTCAGCACCGTAGCTGATGAGCTGTCCTCTTGACCAGTTACTGAATCTCTTTCTGCCTCAGTTTCCTCATCTGTAAAACAGGAATTACAATATTTATAGACTTGTGTGATTGTTATGAGGACTTAACAAGTCAATGTTCATAAAGGTTTAGAGCCGAGACTGGCACATCCATGCTGTGTTGATTAAATAACCAACCACTGCAGGCTTTAAAGAATTTAACCTGTCATGAGGTTGGAAAACATACTCATGAAACAAGGCATAATTGCTAAACCAACATCATAATGTTCTCAGAATGGGTGTGAGTTCGTGGTCTGGAAGAGTCAGAGACTGAGAAATTCAGAGGACAGAGAGGAAAAGGTCATCGGTCACTCACTGTGTGCCAGGCATTGAACTAGGGACTCTGCATGCATTTCCTTTTAACTGTGAAAATAATTCTGGGCAGCAAATACTGTCTTTCCCATTGAACAGATGAGAACACCGAGGCTTTAAAGAGGTCAAGTCAGGTACTAAAAATTTCAAGTGACAAAACCAGGATTCATTTGGGGCTGTAAATCCTGGAGGAGGCCAGGTGACCCAGGCGGAGGCACCTGAATAACTGTGACTGGGACACACTCCAGTATTTTAAGAGGGTCCTGAGGTGGTTGTCAATGCCGCTGTCTTTCAGAGTCCTCGAGGGCACCCTCGACAGGCGCCTCTTTTGGGTATTGCTCATTACCGCAGCAGTAATCCAGTGTCAATAGTTTACAGAGTGATTTGATTATACTGCATTCCTGAGGCTTTAAAATAAGAGCATATTTTTAAAAACATTAATAAATAACTGTTTTATCTTTCTTGTGTTTTAAACCATGTGTGATGCTGATAGAGTTTTCTGTGAAGAGCCAGAATGATGCTCCTTGTTCATGGACTTCTGAAATCAGTTGTGTTTTTGTTAATTGGATTTTGTTCCCCTTTTTTTTTTTTGGCCTTTCTCTAGCATAGAACATAAAATCTGAGACTAGTCCTCTCCCACTGATGAATGGCACCCAGGGGCAATACAAGCATTTTTCACTAGTCTGCTTTGTTTTTCCAGAAGTCTCTGAGTGGCCATTACCTAAGTCTAAGGCACCCAGGGTCAACTTCTATTTATATGACAGATTCCTCATGTTTGCCTATTTCACCTGAAAATCTAACCCAGCGGAAATGTTACAGGATGTTGACCTTTAAACACCATGGATAAAATTGTGCTGCTTTTCCATGCTTACCAACAAAAACAGCTACCACAATTACATCAATAGCTGCTACTCACTGAATGGTTAATACATTCCAGGCACCCTGTAAAGGGCCTTTTATGCATAATCTCATTTAGTTCTCCTAGTAGCCCTTTGAGCTAGGTCTCTGTTTTATAGGTGAAGAGACTGAGGCTTAAGGAAGGTAAAAACCATGCACAGGGTCACATGGCTAGATCTTGGTCCCGAGGGAATTCCAACCCAGTCCTTCTGCCTCTGGAGTCAAATTCCTCAATGTTCCTTAAATGCAGATCTAGCGGTGAGTGGTCTAACCTTCTTCAACAATTCCTAATGCCCTGTGTTGTGCGTTTGAGGTGCCCAAAGCAAAGGAGGGAGACCCATCTCAGCATAGAAACTTTGGAAGAGTAAGATGCCCAGTACTAGCATGCCAGGACTTAGTGACATGCCACACAGGGTGCAGTGACACCTCCTAAACGACCAACAAAGCTTGGGGTCTTTAACATTTTACAGCTGGAGCAATCACCGGAAACCACTAGTTCTTAACACACACTGCCTTCCTACTCAGTAACCTTTCCAAGGTGCCTATGCCTCCGAGTAGGGTGATGATCAATAGGTCCATATTTGCCTGGGTTGTCCCCTTTTTAGCACTGAATGTCTCCCATTTTTGAAACCTCTTGGTCTTGGGAAAATCAAGACTGTTGTTTACCCTACCTCTAAGGGAGAGCTCAAAATTACCAGCCTGGGTTTTTACCTCACATTATCAATCCTATCTCCTGTTTTCCTATGTAGAGAACTTAGTCAGTGCCAGGCCAGCTGCCCAAAGCTGCCCTCTGACAGAGACTCTCTCCTTGACTGAACTCTAGCTGGGCTCCTCTGAGCCCTCTACTCCACTACGCATCAACACTGGCCCATAAAGACTTGAACAAATGATAACGTAGTCCAGCTTTGTTTATCTTTGACACGTTCTGTATTCTGTCTGTTGTCTCCAATGCCTGCCCCCATCACCTCCACCTTCCATCAACCCAATCCCATCAACCCCCGCTGTACACACAGGGTCTTCCCTCTAAGGTCTCCAGTTCCAGCTCTTGGTGGTGTCCTTCCTTTGACTTCCTGTGGCACATGTACTTGGCACTTTTCCCTGGGGAAATAAGGTATATCACTTTTTATGCAGAGACCCTATTCCTGCATCTGGTTTTGGGCCTCTTGAGGGCAAGAACAATGTCTCATGCCTCTTTGTGTATCTCAGATCTCAAGAAGGCTTTCACAGTGGGCATCAAATGCGTGTGTTGTCAATGATGGCTTACAATAGGCAACTGTATACTCCTTGCATTGCCAACCTTCCCTTAGAAAGCAATAGTTCTACTTTTATAGAATTCTCAGTCTACTGGAAGATATATCTATACCTATACCTATACACCTATACCTATACCTATATCTATATCTATATCTAATCTATATATATATATATATATATATATATATATATATATATATATATAGAGAGAGAGAGAGAGAGAGAGAGAGAGAGGTGAGTATGTGTGTGTGTGTGTGTGTGTGTGTGTGTGTGTGTGTGTGTGTGTATATATATTAAATTACTCCTTGGGTGGGCAGTGTAATGGAGTAGCAAAGAGCACAGCCTTTGGAGTCCCATTGACCTGGAATTCCTTGCTCTGTAATTCCTCTTTTAAAAACAATCATAGGCAAGTTTACATCACCTCCCTGAGCTTTATTTCATCAACTGTAATACAAGTATATCATGCTCCTCCCTAGGTGATTCTGGTCATGAGGTTTAAATGTCATATCAGTACCTGCCACATAGTAAGTACCAGTAAGTGGAATCAATGAAAACAGATACC
Source organism: Hipposideros armiger (assembly GCF_001890085.2). NCBI lineage: Eukaryota > Metazoa > Chordata > Mammalia > Chiroptera > Hipposideridae > Hipposideros > Hipposideros armiger. Next base: position 1,222,881 of record NW_017731695.1, read on the forward strand.
AACACATGAAACATATCAGAGATAGGGAAACCAGCATGGAGTTGGAGAGGAATAAAGGACGGGTGACACAGAAGCTAGGGCCGTTGGAGTGTCTGAAACTTTGAGTCAGAGGATTTGGAAAGACTTCTTGAAAAATGAAGTGGGAAAAGGAGAAGGAAAAAATGTCTTTTAGTTTTTGAGCTTCTGTCTTGTGCACTAGATATTTTTGACACTGCACTTTATTGAATTTTCAGAACAATGCTGTAAGATATGCATTAGTACCATAATTTACAGATATCGACACTTTTCTGTGGTCACAGGGTTTGTAAGAGGTAGAGCTTCTATGGACTTAAGCCTGTCTCATTCCAGAACCATATTTTCCCCACTTTGCTAACCTCCCTTCTTTACCCAATTACAAGTGTGTGTGCACACACCGGGTGGATACAGTAAAAACTTTGAACTTGCTTTTGCAGCTCCAAACAGTTGCTCTATCTGCTCTGATTAAAAAAATCTGTATGGGTATGGGTTCAGACACTGGCTTCACCTGGAAAGCCTTCTAACCTGCTTTGAATATATTGGCTTGTGTAAATATAGAGTATTTTTCACTGTAAGGAACAGAAATCCCACCTAAAGAAGTTTAAATTTTGAAATTTACTATTTGTAACAGAGGACCAGAGGGAAAGTGGGCTCTAGGCACAGTACCCTAATCCTTAAGACTATGGCTCTGTTTCTCTGCAAATCTTCATGCTCCCCCTGCTTACTCATCTGTGTATAGGCTCTGTCCTAATAGGGACCGCCTTCAGAGTTTCAAGAGGGCTGCCATTAACATCCAGGACAAGTGACTTCTTTATTCTGTGTGAGTGAGAGACATCTATCCCTCAATTATGGACTAAATATTCCTTCTCTTCAGTCTGGTTGGTCAGTTACGTTGTTATTTTAACCCTGGATCAATAGCAGTCAAGAAGGGGAATACTGTGTACTGGTTGGCTCAAGCCAGGGTACCTAAACCAATCACTGATAAGGAGGAAAGGATTTCTGTGATTGGCTGATACCAATCAGGACTTATTTCTGTAGTCAGGACTGGTATGTAAACTGCCTGGGGAGAGGACTGAAATCCTAAATATGTGACATTTAGTACAGTTTGGACACGACCAATCAGAATGGATACTTGTTATAAACAACAGTAAGTCTGTCACATGTGTACTAGCTGATTACCAATCCTAGATACCTCTCTGTAGTGCAGGTTTTCCTAAGAAGGAGGAAGGGAGAATGGATCTTGGGTAGGCAGCCAACAGTGTCTGCTAAGTCTGATATGTGTCTACCTGCATGGTGGGATTCATAGAGAGCTAAGGTACTCCCCAATCCCACTTTTCTAGTCTGACAGCTCAATCTGTAGCCACAGTGATTAGGCAATCTTACTTTCAATGTGCTCTGTTTTACTGAGTCTTATCCAAGAGGTGAGCCTAAATGTGACCTGCCTGACCCAGCCAAGGTCAACTCATTCCTGAATAGGGACCTGATAACAAGTCAGTCCAAGTTGCGTCTCTGTTTAGTGCCAGAGCAAAACAGAACTTTGCTTAACACATAGACAAAGAGAGTAAACCTAGAGTGATCTACTACTTAAAACTACAAGTTTTAAGAAGTTCTTAACCAGTCTTTGCTCCAGTTTACTCAGTCTTTTCAATTCTGGACTAAATGGGAACATAGGCAACTTAAATCAGCTACACGTCTGATTACATAAGATTTTAAGAGATGTAAAGTTATATCACTTTCAAGTACAGGTAGTAACTCAAATTAGATTATAGAGAGATAGCTTGTAAAAGCCCCTAATATACAGATAGAGAGATAGATAAGAATGATTTATAATGAGATTGTCAATTATTTGTATTTAACTCTTTGCTTTGACAGTGCTTATGGTGGCTTAACAACAGTGTGTTCTGCCAATTACTTTTAACCTTTCCCCCAGAAATCTTGTTTGCACTATTGATTTAGACTATCAATGCAGAGTCTGAAATAATAAGGTTTTGGCCTATTCCTGATTTTGCAAGGAAGATTGAAATTTTATGTGTTCATCAGGTCGATTTTTTATTGAACACACAAAAAGGTGTTTGTTCTTTGGGTGCTAGTTATTTGCAAAGTCAGCTGGAAAGAAGAGTTATTTTTAGCTATTATTATTATTTTTTAAGGGAAAATGTGGGAATGAAATCACTAGGGTATATTACATGAAAGTGCAGTGGAGCAGTTTGTACCACCCAAATGTGAACAGTGAGGTCAGTCCAGGGAAATAAACTATCTCAAGACTGGCAGTGTGACTGAGTTGAAGGATCACTAGATCACAAGGACACCTGTGTCCTGCTCCTTGCTTTGTACTAGCTGTCTGTGTGACCTTGGACAAGTCACTTAACTGTTCTGAGCCTTAGCCATCTCATCTAGGGTTTCACTAGGCCAGCAGTGGCGAACACTCACGGCCACAGAGGCAAGACAGAAAATAACATGTGAATAAAGAGGGCTTGGAAGAGAACAAAACAAAACAATAAAATTGAAAGCCAACAAAAGCCCAACTTTAATGTGAGGCTGGTGCGGGGTAATGGAAGTTGTCAGGGAGTGTGGCAGAGCACAGCCCACTGTTCAGTTTCAAGCTGAATGTAGGCCTCCTGTGACAGCTCCCCTGATTTTTTTTTTAAGAAAAGCTTTAAAATCTAGATTTTTATGCAGTCTTTTAGTTCTTAAATGTTGGATGACACAATAAACTTGTGTGGACCAATGCTCTGTGAACAAATAAAAATTTCCCCTGGGCTGAATTCAATTTAGGGTTGCTAATTTGCAATCTCTAGACAAGATAAACTTCGAAATCTGTGCCAGATACAGAATGCTGTGGTTCTGTGAGTTGACTGTAGAATACCTCTTCAGAGTCACACCAACTTCAAGTTATAGGAGGCCTGGTAGCGGGGTATCTGGTTTGTCTCTGACACACCATCCCTTGAGCATCCGTTGTAGTTGTTACCTAACTTCTGTTTAGCTGTTCCATAAGACAGACTATCCTGCAAGGGATTCTGAAGCTGTCTGTTGTATTGAGAATAACCCCCCCATTCAACAACTTCTCTCATGCGTTCTAATTGTGTCACCTGGAGGAAAACAGAGCACCTCTTTGATCTCTTGGAGCTGCAGACCCAGATAAGCATGCTCCCAACCCCCAGCATTGGCCAGCCAGCTGTTTCTTGCGCAGAGTCAGGGCTGTGGAAGGTCTTCTAAGAACACTGAACCCTTGGGGAATTAGAGATATTTTCCTAAAAGAGAATTCAAATGAAACCCCTTTCATCATTACAGTGTGCCATGGGTGGGACCCAAGTTTGGCTGAGCCATAGTTCCCTGATTTGGGGGGAAGGGGAGGAGACTGAAAGCCACAGGTAACCCATTGGGAAGCATGAGGGGTGTGGGTACAACATGTCTTTTGTGCAGGGTCACCATTGGGAGATTTTGTTCTCTAGGATGGGTCAGCTGGAAGTGTTCCAGCCCTGTGACCTGTGTCTACTTCTCACCTCATTGCACCCTCAGAACACTTTTTCCCCACACAGGACTGATGTGGGATCGCCTCCTCCTGCCCAGCCCCTTGCCAGGCTCTGTAATATAGAAGTAGAGCTGGGGCTTTTGCTGGGCTGGAGGGAGATGGGAAAGTGGCCGCCACTTGTGTCTGCGCGAGTGTAATTCAGGGGCTGCTCAGATCCTGTGCCTAGATGTGGGGCAGAGTCTTGAAGAGAAGCCGAGGGGCTGAACTACTGTTCAGAGCTGTTCTGTGGGCGGTGAAATGCTTCTTTCTAAATGTGACTCTACATTATAGTGGAGTTTTCATGACGTATTGCGGGAATAATCTTTCACATGCTCTGTGATTCGACCCATAAGGCCAGAACAGGGAAATTAACTAGGTGTAATAAATAATATAGAATCTGGTGAATATTTAGGGTCTGGTAATGATGATAAATCAGGTTTGAAATGTTCCTTGAGGAGATTGTGAGATTCTGAGAAATGAAGCCAGGAAGATTGATTAGAACCTATTGTCGCTCAGAAAGTCTACTGTAAAAATACAGGAGGTATTGCAAGGCTAATAGGAAAGGCGAATGCAATCCACCGTGGCTTCTAAAAACCAAATGGGTGTAATCAACAAATGCCATTGCTCTTATGGGCGAATGAATAGGAGAGCAAGAGACACCCCAAAGCACAAGGGTAGTTGATTTGATGGGCGACAGCAAGAAAGAACACATTAGGCTTTCTCTATGGTCCTTACTTCCCTGGAAACCTTATTTATTTGTTTGTTTGTTTGTTTGTTTAGTTATTTACCTGTCCAATTTTAAGGAAAGACCCCTACTGAAGAAATACAGGTTATGCTTATAAGGGTTTGTGCCACCAAAATTTATTTTTCCTAGGGGTCACATTGCTGTTTTTCAGCTCTTGATGTGAAGATTTATATCCTACATTTTGTACAGTTGAACTGGGTGGGTGTTTACGTTAAATACTTTGATGATAAATCATCCCATTCGCCTAACTTGTTGGATGAATTTAATAGTAACCTAAAATACCAGCCTTTTGGAAGTTATCTGGGAAGCGAGTGCTTGAATCCTGCAGCATTTAGAAAGAGAAAAAAAAAAAAAGCCAGACAAAGTGTAGACTGTGAATGGAAGAGAAAGCATAAAGAACAAGGACATGTTGGGAAGAGCAGCGGTTAATAGTCAGTAGACCAGGGGTAATTTATGATGTAGCAGGAAGAAGATGGCTTGGATTAATAATTGGCTGTGTGACCTTGGGCAAGTTTCTTTCCTCTTCTGAGCCTCAGTTTCCACGCAGGTAAAATGAGGGAGAACAAATTTGCACCTGGTGGGAATTAAAAGAGAAAATATGCGTCAGTGCTTAGCACTGAGTGTGGCACATGATGGCTCCCATCTCCCCACCTGGTTGGTCTTCTGTCTTCACACATTCTTCTTTCCGTCCCTTACACAGAATGAGCATTTGATATTTGTTGGTTCATGTACAGAGGCAGGGAGTCAGAAAGCGTTCTCTGAATGTCTGGTGGCAGGTGACCTCCCTCAACACGGCTCCCTGATCTCTTGTTTGGACCCAGGGTGAATTGTGCGAGTGTGGTTGAGCATCACGCTCTGGGGAACAGGTCTGGTGTGAGACGGAATCCTTACTCTTCTCCCACGCATGCGCACACATGGGCGCAGCGTGCCAGGTAGACCCTGTAGTGCCTGTTCCAGTACTTCCTTTTCCTTCTGCCCCCACTCCCCAGAGTGAAGAGAAGTGATGATGGCAAACCAGGTTCCAAATTAAAGACTAGAGATTTAAGAAGTTTTCCTTTCCTCCTTTGTTAATGTGAAGTATGAATAGAAATGTTGATTCTGTGTAAATAAATTATTTGATTAAACAAGACATCCGTGTGCTCAGTGGTTAGACTTTCAGGAAACATGAGGCAAGCTGGAAATGGTTTTCCTAATTTACTGGGGGATAAATAATGCAGGAAGTTCATCAGATTTATCTGCAGACAGATTTGAAAGAATTTGATCCTCAAAGGTAGGGAAGTGGTGAAGGAGGAAAAATGGTGCCATGAAGCTGGTTTTACTGCTAGAGAAATTTAGAGCTGCAAAAAGCCATGCTAAAATCACATCACAAATCTGTCTTCAGCCAGAAAAGGAAACTGAAAGTTAAAGAGAAACTTCCCTCTCAGACTTGGTTCTATTAATCAGCTTCCATGCCGGGCAGTCTGTTTAAAGATTGGCCCATTAAGGCTATTGTGCATGAAGGAGGCCCTTCCCCAATGGGCCGTCCTGTTATGTGACTCCACTGTTTGATAGGAAGTGGATTATCATGAGAAGAATTCTCATTGGTGAACAGTGGTGTGTCACTGTAAGGGTTTCTAAAAATATGCGTGCTGCTTTCAGTTGACTGCAAATGGTGGCGGATTGGGGGCACCAAGGTATTTTATGACAGATAAATATGCAGTTAAGATGCCGTGCTGTCCTTGAAAGTGGATGGAAGAGACAACTGACTTTGGAGTGTGAATCATCGTATCACAGCCCTGGAATCTTTCCACAGTTACTTCTTTGAGTTATTCCTCCCTCCCTCCCTCCCTCCCTTCTACTCTCCCTTCCTCTTCTTCTTCCTCTCTTCCTTCTTTCCTCCCCTCCCTTCTCCTCTCCTCCCCTTCCCTTCTCTTCCTGCAAATATGTACAGGCAAATTTCTAGGCTCTAGAAATATATCAATGAACACCACAGAAAAAGTCCTTGCCCTTATGTTACTGTGCTTGCATTCAAATCCCCCTCTCTCTCTCTCTCTCTCTCTCTCTCTCTCTCTCTCTCTCTCTCTCTATAGACAAATGCAAAAACAAATGTATTTTTGTTTATGTACATATAATTGTACATGTCAACCTTCTTGCCACTTAAAGTCTGATCCCATGATTAGTTAGATATTAGAAGACTAAGTAGAGACATTTGAGACCCCAAAGATTTTTCCTGATGCTCTTCACTACCTCAAAGAGTGGTGCAGGGGGACAAACTACCAAGTATTTGCCCTTTGATTTCTATATATACGAGTATGGTCCTAGGACACCTCTGAATAGGAGAGTCAGACGGCAGCCTGGTGGGCAGAAGGCAGTTGTTACTCTAACTCCAACGTACTACTGAAGAGTTAAAGTGCCCTCTAGGGGACAGGCATGTCTTTAATGTCAAGAACTCTAGGGTTTGGTTCAAGGCAGGTTAGTACTGGAGGCCCCTTGAGACTTAGCCTTCCCTTAATTTGGGTCAGTGGTTCTCAAGGTGTGGTCCAGAGTAGGGCCCGCTACTGTGTGTCTGGGTCACTTAGTGTGTTGGTTATCTATTGCTGAGTAAATAGGAGTCACCTTATATTTTAATTAGCTCAGGCTGCTATAACCAGGTGCCTTAGACTGAGTAGCTTAAATAACAAACATTTACTTCTTACAATTCTGGAGGCTGGAAGTCCAAGATCAGGGTGCCAGCTTGGTTGTATTCTGGTGAGCACTCTCATCTAGTTAGTTTTTCATTGTATCCTCCCATGGCTGGAAAAAAGTGAGCTATGTCTCTGCCCTCCTCTTATAGGGTACTAATGCCGTTCATGAGGTCTCTGCCTTCAGGACCTAGTCACCTCCCAAAGGCTCCACCTCCAAATACCATCACATTGGGGATTAGATTTCAACATATGAGTTCGGGAGGACACAAACATTCAGTCTGTAACACCTGGTGCATTTGTTTTCTATTACTCTGTAACAAATTATCCCAAATTTAGCAGCTTAAAACAACCTATGTTCCTTATCTCAGTTTTGTGGGTCAGGAGTCTGGGCAGGGCTCAGCTAGATCCTCTGCTTCATTTCTCACAAGGCTGCCATCAAGATGGTGACTGCCTGGGTTGTGGAAGAATCCACCTCCAAGCTCATTCAGGCTGTTGGCAGGATTCATGTCCTTGTGGTTGTCAGGCTGAGAGTCATGTCTTCTTGCTGACACAGGCTGGCGGCTGCCTCAGCAGCTAAAGGATGCTGGTAGTTCTTTGCCACATGAGCTCTCCCAACATGGTGAGTTACGTTAGCAAGCTAGCAAGGAGAGACTCTAGAGTGAGTCTTCTAGCAAGATGGAGTCTTATATAATGGACCCTAATCATAGGAGTCTCATCTTTCAGCACTATCTACTGATTTACTTTGGACTGTATTATCATAGACTTTTCAAGGTAAAAGGAAAAAAGAAAAGAATAAATAAAGGAAATGCAGTAGTGGTTTGCCATTTCTTTCTACTGCTTAGTGTGTGGGTTCAAACCACGTGTGCTCAGCTGAATAAGAGTACTAAAAGAATCGTAGTGCTGAGCCGGCTGAGTGGCGCGATGGTTAAGAACTGGCTTGGGACGCCAGAGGGCCCCAGTTCGGATCCCACATATGAGGGCCAGTGACACTGCCCTC
>NW_017731695.1:1231834-1247550 GCF_001890085.2 Hipposideros armiger
GAAGCAACGTCCTCCACAACTAGACTGAAGAACAAAAGGACAGCAACTTGTCTGTTCCCCTTCCCCGATTTCCCAATGCTGTTCTCCTCCCCCAATTTCCCAATAAAATCTTTAAAAAAAGAAAGAAAGGAGACACAAGAAGTGTATACCAGAAGATTGAAGAAATAAAAGGGGAATTCAAAGCTAGACTAGAGTGAAACATCCAGCAAGGAAGCACGTTATCTGATGAGAAAATAAAGAGAAGGTGGAAACAGCATTCTGAAACCCTATACAGATGAGACAAAAGGATGACAGATACCTTTGAAGAAGATTCTTAGGAGAAAGAACCTGTAATTCTAGAAAACAAAGTGAAAGGTGCCCTGAATGTATTGGGAAGAAGTTAATCACCAGGGTAGATGGGAAACCAATAGAATTATTTCAAGTTACAGAGACTGAATGTCAAAATCCTAACAAGAATATGTCAACAAAATGGAAAACAAACCAATGGTCTACAGACTGGGAACATCCACTATACATCCCAATCTTCAAGAAAGGAGATGCCAAGAAAGGCAATAACCATAGAACTATTGCTCTAATTTCCCACACTAGTAAAGTGATGCTCAAGGTGATGCACAAAGGCTTTTACCTTTTATATATGGAGCAAGAAATGCTGGATGTTCAAGCTGGATCCTAAAAAGGAAAAGGTACATGAGATTTAATTGTGAACATTTGCTGGATACTGGTGTGCACCAAAGAATTTCAGGAGTAGGTTAGCCTATGTGTGCAAGGCCTTTGGCTGCATGGATCATGAAACAATATGGGTGGATTTGAAAGAAATGGTCATATCTCAGCACTTGATTGTCCATATGTAAAACCTGTATTGTGGGTAGGAAGCCATTGTCAGGACAGAATATGGAAAGACAGAATGGTTTCCTCTAGGCCAGCGGTTCTCAACATTCCTAATGCCGCAACCCCTTAATACAGTTTCTCATGTTGTGGTGACCCCCAACCATAAAATTATTTTTATTGCTACTCTATAACTGTAATTTTGCTACTGTTATGAATTGTAATGTAAATATCTTTTTGTTTTCCGATGGTCTTAGGCGACACCTGTGAAAGGGTCATTCGACCCCCGAAAGGGGTCGCGCCCCACAGGTTGAGAACCGCTGCTCTAGGCAATGATGCCAGGGAAGGTTGAATTTTATTTCCCTATTTGTCTGATCTCAATGCAGAGCATAACATGTGAAAAACTGGACTAGACCCTGAAGAAGGAGGCGTGAAAATTAGTGGCACAAATATCAATAACTTATGATATGCAGATGATACCATCTTACTGGAAGAAAGTAGCAATGATTTGAAATGACTTCTGATGGAAGTCAAAGGAGAAAGCAGCAAAGCAGGACTGCATTTGAACATCAAGAAGATAACAAAACATGACTACAGAAGAAAACACACAACTTTAACATAGACAATGAAGACATCAAAATTGTTGAAGATTTTTCTTACCTTGGGTCAGTCATCAGTTCAAATGGAGACTGCAGCCAAGAAATCAAGAGAAGACTCAGATGGGCAGAGTTGAAGAATTAGGGAAGATCATCAAGAATAGTGATGTGTCATTAGAGACCAAGGCTAAGGTCATCCACACCCTTGTATTCCCAGTTACTGTGTACGGATGTGAAAGTTGGACAGTGAATAAAGTTGGAAGTAAAAAAAATGGACTCATTTGAAATATGATGTTGGAGGAGAGCTCTGTGGATACCCTGGACTGCCATAAAGATGAACAAGTGGCTCCTGGAACAAATTAAGTCTGAAACATCTTTGGAGGCAAAACTGAACTGAAGCTGGCTTACATAAGGGTTCTTTGGAAAAGACATAATACTGAGAAAAATAGAAAGCAGCAGGAAAAGAGGAAGATCAAATATGAGATAGATTGACTCTGTGAAAGAAGTTATAGACATGAGTCTATAGGAGACTAGTAGGGCTGGGGATCGGACATTGTGGACGTCACTCATTATAAGGTTGACAGGAGTCGGAGCCAATTCAGTGGCACGTGGTAGCACACACAATCATAGGAATGAGATTCCATCACCTTTATCATATTTCATTGATTGAAAAGCAAGTCATAGGTCCCACCCACACTCAAGAGGAAGAAGAGATTAGACAAAAGTGTGAACCAGGAAGGGGAAGGGGCAGGAGAAACCACCCCTGGTTTGCCTGTTATAAGGGCAGGTTGCTGGGCTCACTGAATCAGAATCAGAATTTCTGGGGCAGGGCCCAGGAATTTGCATTGTAGCAACTCCCCAGGTGAACAGCCCATTATGGTTGGAGAAGCTGAGGGAGCAGAATGGGATAGCCAGAAGACCCAGTGAGCAACAGGGACCCCGGCGTTCTTTCCTGCCAGGGTTGCTGAGGCTCCCCCCCCCCCAAAGCCAGTTCTAGTGCACTGGAGAGCACTGAGTGACAGGCCCTCAAAGCCCAGGGACTTGGCAGCCAGCCTAGCATCTAAGGGATGAAAATGTGTCACCCCCACAGCTCATCTATGCACAGTGAACCCCATGCTCATTTGCCATTTAAAAATGGGGCCTGCTCCAGAACCTAGTCTCTAAATTTCATGCCTGGCATTTAAAAACTTGTACACGAATGCCATAGCAGCTTCATTCATAAATGCCCCAAACTGTAAACAACCCAAATGTCCTCAGAGAGTAAAGGGTTAAACTGTAGTACTTCCATACCATAGAATTTACTCAGCAATAAAAAAAATAGAGCAAACTACTGATATACACACCTTGAACAAATAGCCAGGCCATTATGTTGAGAACAAAAAGTCAATCCTAAGGAGCTACATGCTGTATAATTCCACTTACATAATAATTAGAAATGACAAAAGTTAGAAATAGATTTAGTGGTTGCCAGGTGTTAGGGGTGGTGGGAGGGAGGTGGCAGGGGTAAAAAATGGGGCACACGAGAGTTCTTTGCAACTGAACATTTTCTTCACTGTGGTGTTGGATACATGAAAATGCACAGGTAATCAAATCGTGTAGAACTTCATGGACACACACGAAAATGAGTCCAGTAGAACTGGGAAAGCTGAATAAGACTAGTGGATTTATGAATGTCGATATCTTATGCAGTGACAGTATAGTATAGTTTTGCAAAATGTTTCCATTGGGAGTAACTGGGAACAGTGTACAAGGGATCTCTCTGTAGCATTTCTTAGAACTGCATGTGAGTGTCCAATTATCTCAATAATAATTTTAATTAATAAAGTAGAGCCTGGGCTTCATTCTCACCTCACCTTTTTGTCCCTCACACATCTGGAGCAGATCTTTGTTAAAAGTGCCCTTTCTTTACCCACAATCCCTTGGGGAGGAGGTTTTGGCTTTGGTTAAGTCACTCTCCTTTTTTTTACAGAAATTGTTCGCCTCAGGTGACTGTCATTCTTGGGTGAGAGCTTTAGCCAAAGACAACCCAGAAAGCTGAGACATGGAGTTTCTTGTGGGGTTAGTGGGACCAAGCCTCTACTAATCCCAGGGCCACAGCCGGCAGCTGCATCGAATCAAGAACAAAAACAAGACTCCAAAGGCATGCCCTGCATGGCTTTCCTGTACTCCCCACTGAAAAATGAGGATGCTGCCCCCATGCCATGATAGACTCTCTTCTGTAGCATCCTGACACCACGTGGCTCTGAGGTTAGCAGCACAGTCAGTTAGATCATGGACTGGCAGCACTCAGTTGTGTTCATCTCTGTACCCCCAAGCACAGGGGTGTCCAATAAGCATTTGTTGAAAGAATGAATGAATGAATGTCAAACCTGACTTTATTACTGTCCAATTCCACTTGGGGAGGAGCGGGGCAGACATAGTGGTTCTCTAAGAGAAATGTTATGTGGCTTTTCTTGTCAGGATTCCTTTCTCAAGGCTGGAATTAGTGTCAACATGATATTGTTTTGTTTTTTCCGCCTGATTTGCATCTCAGGAGTATGTTCTGGTTGAGCAATTCTAAAAAAAAAAAGGTTAAGAGGAACATTGGGCTAGACGCTTGATGAAGAGAGTGTACTTAGCCTTTTGGATCCTGACAAGTTGTCCTCTCTGGCATTTGAACATTGGGAAAGGAGCTGTATAAGGAAATTGGCGCTAAGGATTGTGGCAGGTGTCCTTGTTAAGCTGGCAGCCTCACAATTCTCCTCAGGTTCACTCTGCATCCCCACTCCTCTTCTGAGCTGTCTTCCCAGGGGATTGACTCATCCAAGATGTTCTGCAAATTCTTTCTGATTGATGATGGATTGAAGCTCTCCCCATCTCAGCATTTCTGTAAAGCCAGCTCTGCTTGCAACACATTGCTTCATAGCTTCATAATTTCAAAAGTTACACTTCACAAGTTCTTGAATAAAACGCCTTTGACCAAGTAAAGAATATTAGCCGAAATATCAAATGGTATATTGTATATTGGGTTGTCGGAAAAGTCATGATGCATTTCTGCAACGAAAAACATAGAAAAAATACGTCAAGACTTTTCCAACAAACCAGTAGATCAGAGAGGGATGAGTGTGGGGCCCCCAAGAATGTGTGTTGCAAACATCAAAATTCAGGTCACGGGCCCAGTTGGCCTGTCTGTGAGCAACCAGCCCCTCCAGGTAGATGCACCATGTGTTTTTTGGCCTAAACAGGAGAGTAAGCCACTGGGGTCCCTTACCTTGATGACTACTAGGATAGGACAGAAGGTTCTGTGGGTTGTCTGGTTAGTCATGGGGGACCAATCTCTAACTTAAAGGGTGCCCTTATGGGGAGAATGTCCTTGTTTGCCTTCTGTGTTTGTGTGGACAAGGAACTTAATGGAGAGCATTTTCATATTATTGTGGAATAGTGATGATGGTAGAGCCTATATGTGAAGCGTTAGGAACCAAATTCCAGATACTCAAGGTGAGCAGTTGCTGGACTGTGAGCCCCAGTGGGATGGGGGAAGGGGAAGGAGTTGCCTAGAGTTGTAGATCTGGAATGAAACAGTGCTGACTGAATCAACAGTATATCTCACACATACGTGTCTAATTTGTAAAATCCTGGTGTCCAGAACAATTGGAATAGGGATTTGAGGCCTCTAGATTCTCTTTTGAAAATGTTGAAAGGTGAAGGAGGCAGAGGGAGCAGATCTGGCTAGATAATGTTGCTCTTTACTTTCTGTAAACTCCCACAGACTTTCTCTGATGGCCTAAAGAAGACCTCCCTCCACAGTCTCTCTTTCTTGATCAGCTGTTTATTGTGCATATCAGCTCAACCTCTCTGGCTTCTTTGTGCTGAGTCAGCTGCACCTCCCCCACCCCTTAGCTCATTACTGGGGATATGCACTCTGAAGGCGGGTACAGGGCTGGACCAGCAAGGGAGTGTCTTTCCACTCTGGAAGGGACATGGTTTGGGACGTCAGACAGAAGGGGGAAAGCTTGCAGCCTGTATACAGTAGTACCCCCTCACCTGTGGTTTTGCTTTTTATGGTTCAGTTACCTGTAGTCAATCGTGGTCTAAAAATATGGTCTAAAAAAATGAAAATTCCAGAAATAAATATCTTTTAAGTTTTAAATTGCATCCATTCTGAGTAGCTTGATGAAATAAATCTCTCACATTTCTGCTGCATCCTGCTCAGGATGTCACTCATCTCTTTGTCCAGCGTCTCCACACTGTGGACACTCCCTGCCCATTAGTCACTTAGTTGCCCTCCCAGTTATCAGATCAGATGTCTCAGTATCACAGTGCTTGTGTTCAAGTCACCCTTGTTTTACTTAATGATGCCACATTCACATAACTTTTATTACAGTATATTGTTATAATTGTTCTATTTTAATATTAATTATTGTTGTTAATCTCTTACTGTGCCTAATTTCTAAATTAAACTTTGTCATAGGTTTGTATGTGTAGGAAAAAAACATAGTATATATAGAATAGGATTTGGTACTATTTGCAGTTTCAAGCATCTACTGGGGGTCTGGGAACATATCCCCCGTGGATAAAGGAGCCATTCTGGAATTTAAAATATTTTATTTTATCTCTGTGACACACGTTTTGCTAGATCTCAAGTGTGTACAAAGTACTGTTAGGATCAACATAATAGAAATCTGTTGAGAGGGTCACTAAATTCATACAAACTTCATAATTTACATTTTCCTAATCAATAGGTATTAAAAGGACAACTATTATCAAGTAGGAGGTATGTCAAAATTTTAGGTATTAAAACAGGGTTCTTGTTCTTAAAAGAAGTTGGAGAATCTATAGATTGAAAACTGCTACTTTTATCTTTTTTTGCATAACTGTTTCAAGTGTGTTTTGGAGCTTTAAAAAATGTTTTGAGCTTTAGTTTTTGCTGATTTAGCTTAATCATTTCAAGGTAAATTATCTCACTCTGTGGTATACTTGTAGCATGAAAAGATTGATTAATCAAAATAAAATCCCTAATGGAATAGTGGCTCTAGGCACTGATAATCAATGGCTACACAGACTAGGTGAAAATTCATGGGGAGGCTTTTTAGCGGGTGAATAGGAAGGGGAAGAAAACTGTTTTGGATTAAAAGAGACTTAAAAGATTCACCAACAAATGCCATTTGTGGACTTTGGATCCTGGTTTGGACAAATCATAAAATAATTGGGCAAATATAAAAATACATTTTTTGAGACAATCAGGGAGAAATGAGGCAGGGCATTAAGTGATACTAAGAAATTCTTGTTAATTTTGTTAGATGAGATAATGGCATCATGGTGAAATTAAAGAGAAAAAAGTCCCAATCACTTAGAGATACATGACGAAGTGTTCATGGGTTGAGACGGTAGAAGATCTAGGCTATGAAATGCAATAAGAAAAAAGGTGGAGAGCAGAGATGAAACTAGAATGTCAGAATTGTTGGTAATTACTGAAGTTGGGAATAGGTACTTGCGGGTCATATTCTATTCTTTCTACTTTACATATTTAAAACTTTCCATAATGGTTTAAAGTAAAGTTGAAACGTCTTCCAGTCTTTGTATGATGGCCTCCAAGAAATGAAGCAGAGGACATAACTAGTAGAGTAGGCTTATGCCTCTCATTGATGCTTTCATTTTTCTTTCTTTCTTAAGGATCTATTGTGTGGATGTTGATGGGATTAGGAAGTGGAAATACTGTATATAGAGGTTTGGGCTGTGTTAATTGAGGGGAACTGGATCCAGAGAAGGAGGGTGAAATTGCTAGTCAGATGGGTGGAATATGGGAGGGCCAGTGCTAATTTAATTGTCTGAGAGTCGTTGAGTACTATGGTCTGAATGTTGGCATCCCCCTAAAATTCATATGTTGAGTTCTAATGCCCAGTGTGATGGTGTTAGAAGGTGGGGCCTTTGGGAAATGATTAGGTGATGCGGGAGGCGCCTTCATGAATGGGATGAGTACTATTGTAAAAGAGACCCCACCGATGTCCCTAGACCCTTCCACAATGAAAGGCTAAAACAAGAAGTTTGAGACCTGAAAGAGAGCCCTCACCTGACCATGCTGGCACCCTGGTCTTGAACTTCAAGCTTCCAGAACTGTGAGAAATAAGTGTATGTTGTTTATGAGATACCCAGCCTGTGGTATTTTGTTACAGAAGCTGGAAGGGACTATACATTGGGCCATGTTTAATTCAAACGTATTTCTCTTTTCTGCTAAACTTGAGGCCAGAGACTATGCCTTAGCTATTGACCTATCCTCAGTGCCTGCCAGAATGTCTCGGCAAAGGTGGGGCACTTAGTAAATGTTGACTTGATGAATAATTAAATTTCAATTAATTGGTACCAGTTTTGTATGGGTGATCTAATTAAGGCTTTAATAAATAATAATGCAACTAGTAAGTTGATCTACACAAATCCTTAGTCTTGAAGAGAAAATAGCTACTATTAGGTGTGAGAAGCATTATGCCAAATAATTACAATTCATCTTCATTATAGTTAAGCACTGGGCTGTTTTGGAGATGAAGTCACTATACTTGCTTTTCAGCCTCATGAATTCTTATTATCATCTCCTTGGTTATAACAAACTAGTATAATGCTAAAAATACTACTTTCTTAGGGACACTATTACTGGCATGGAGACACAAAAGTATTTGCCAATAAGGCAACAAAAGTGGCTTCAATAAAATTACTTCCTATCAAGTGTAATAAACATGTACAATAAGTTATTATTAAGGACCTTTGAGGCAGGCCACATTAAAGAGATATGGAGACAACTAAATGAGATTTTAAATAAAAAAAAGAAAAAAGAAAGAGAGAGAATAAAGATGAATGTAAAGAAAAGAGGAAAATAGAAAATGAACAAAACAAAGAGGAACAGGTATGATGAAAATTGCCCTGCCATTCAGTAGCAAGAGTGAAAGCACGTCTAATGACTTTCTCTACTTTCAGTTTTAAAAATAAGACACATTTCTCAGATAGGAAATACAGTCCACTATCTGGCAATGGTGCTCTGAGTTGTCTTCAGGCAGCAAATATATGCCATAAAATAAACTTCAAACTCCCCATCCCCATCTTTTTAAGGGTGGCATGAATCAACGCTGTTTGGAAAATTGGCTCTTGACGACAGCTTTTCTACCCTTGCTAGAGAAATTAATTGATGAGTGTGATGTGTGTGTGCATGTGTGTGTATGCTGTGGTTCATAGATTTTTTGATGAATGCTTTTTTTTTTTACATTTAACATCTCTGAAACCAAGGTGTGTATCAGGGTTTAATTGGCAGCATCGTATTTTCTTTCTGGATGGCTCACGAAATAATGTTGCATATTATAATCAGCCACATCTTAGACTGTAAATTTGATTTATTTAGAGGCAGGACAGGGGTGGAGAAGGAAGAAAAGGACAAAAGTAGGAGAAAAATGTGATGTTTTGTATAATGGCATAATTTAGAAAACACTTTTTTTTTTACTTCAACTCCTATTTTTTGATTGTATGACTATTTGGGAATAAAATTGACATCTGCTTATATTCTTTGGATGGATCCATGAAAATTGTTAGACTCTTCCTTCTGAATTCTCTTTCACTTTTTTGTCTGACCCCTTCTTTGCCTCTCGTATACTTGTGATTTTGGCTAGGTGCAAGCTCCACATTTACAATTTTCCCAAAGGTGTACATGACTTAGATCAACTGTTAGTTTGAGAAGACTCAGCCATGAAAAATCCGAGTACAGTGCCAGAGCTGTACCATAAGGTGGGACTCAGGGCCCCTTAATATCTTCGAGAATTCCACTTCTGCTAAGTCCAAACACATTGATGTGTGCCCAAGCTCTGCTTCTGCTTCTATTTCTCATTTCTGTTTTTCTGGGCACAGGCTCATGCTAGATGTCAAGTAATTGCAAGCTTCGGCTCAGCAACTATGAAATAAGGGGGCCTTGGTTCTGTCCCACAAGAGGGAATTGCATTTAACCCTTTAGAGCAATTCCTTTTGTTCCTTTTTGCAGCTGCAGGTCTTGGGGACTTGCACTTAGATGTGAGGGCATTACCTGTCATGGGCTCAGTTGGCATGTCATCCATCACACGGAGAGGAAGTGCAGCTGGGAAACTGGTGCCTGGCACCTTCAGGTCAGGAGCCTTGAATGCTGAGCTTTCATGTAGAATGAGGCATCTTTTAAACTGGTTTTGATTTTGTGATACAAGTGAACTCAGATGAACCAGTGAAAGACTATGGCACTGGTTGGATCAGCAAGATGACCCTGCTAGAGGCTGTAGGGGAGAGAGAAAAGGTGTTTACCTGCATATTGGCTGCTGACAACCGGGTGATGAGTTTGAATAATAGGCAGCAGAGAGAAAGCAGTAGCATACAGTCTCTGGCTATATCTGTCAGCCACGCAATGGGCAGAAATTCAGTGAAAAATATTCATCAGGTCAATGGAGCCGAATTAGTGCAGGCAAGGTTTAAGAGTTCTAGGCATAAACTCATTACAGACAGTAGAGATTTGGTGATGTTGACTTGTGTCCTGTGCAGATGTTCTTTTATGCATCCATAAAGTTATCAGTTTCATCAGACCTAATCTTTCCTTGCCAGAAACCAAACAAAATATCACTTCCCTTTTGGAGTGATTTTTGTCATTGACAGAAACATAATTTCACTTATCCAGCGAGAGAAATGTTGACATTGACAAGAAGATAGTACCTTTTACCTTCAGAACTGTTTTATAGGAAACAATTTAAGCTCAAATAGCTTTTACTTCCATTTTTCTCAGTTTTATCAGCAATGATTACTCCCTTTGCTGCTTTGCCATGTCAACCCACATCCCAAATGGATGAGACTGATCTGATTGGTTTCTGGTTTAAAATGAAGATTAAATATCCCCAGGCCAGGTCTCGGTGCTGAGGCACCTATGGGCATCTTGGGCGCGGTTTAGTGTCCTGGTAAGGTTAACCTTGTACCCAGAAGGGGGTGGTGGGGTCATGAAAGCTCAATGTCATGAGAACCCCAATGCTGGGGCTGCCTCTTTGAGCATCACCACTACATTGAACAAGGTAATTGTAGGGAGGGGAGCTATCTCAGGTCCCGAGCAAGGACATATATGGGAATAAGGGAGAGGAATAAGTTAGGCTGGAAAGAGCCAAGGAGATTATTAGGGGAATCAGCTATATGTCTATGTTCCCAAATAGAGGTGGATGCCTTTGTGGTTAGGAGTGTCACACTGCCTACCTTTAAATCCCTACCCTCTCCCTTACTAGCTCTGTGACCTTTGGTGGGCTATGAACCCTCTCTGAGCCTTAGTTCCCTCATCTGTAAAATGAGGACAATAGTGATTACTATTTCACTGGGGGCTTTGATGATAATGGATATAAATCATTTAACTTAGTTCCTGTCACATAGTAAGTGCTCAGTAAATGTTCCACTAGCCTTTTATTCCTTCATCAATCATATCGGTGTTTCTCATCAGACTGTGAACTCTTCTGGGGTGGGAATTCTATCTTATTCATTGCTTTACTCTTGCATCTTTCTTCACTTCTCAGCAACCTTAGACTAGTCCTTAAGACCCTCTCTCTTGCTTCCAGGATATCATCCTCTCCTGTTTTGCCTCAGACCTCACTGGCTGCTCTTTTTCAGTTTTCTTAACTTCATCTTCCTCCTCTATCAGGTCTCTAAACATCAACTTCTTCCTTGGGCTTCTCCTCTCTCTTGATTCGTTCTCCCAACTCCAAAATTGGTATCTCCTGAGCTGCCCTTCCTTCTGAGCCCCAGTCTCACATAGATGGATTTTTACTAGACATCTCCACCTGGATGTCTCATAGACAAGTTGAATTTCAGAAATCAAGAGTTCAAAGTCAAAACTATTGTTCTCCTTGTTCCCTTTTCAAAACATCTCCATATATGGCTCCACTATCTATCTAATTTCTCCAGCAGAAACCCAGTAGTCACCTCCTTCTTTACTTCCTGTATCTCATCTATTAGCAAGTCCTTTTGGTTCAACATCCAAAAGACCTCAGAGCCAGCTACTTCCCTCCACCTCTATACCACCATCCTAATCTGGACCTCTTTGTCTCCTTCCTGGAATACTGCAGCAGCAGCCTCCTCTCTGTTCTTCCTGTCTGTATCATTGGCCTCCAACAGTCCATTTTCCATGTGCAGCCAGAGAAACATTTAAAGAAATAATTATATTACATCTCTTCTCTGATTGAAATCTGTCATGGCTTCTTTTGCACGTAACATAAAGCCCTGAGTCCCCAAAGAGCCTACAAGGGCCTGCAGGATTGGGCCTTACCTGCTTCTCAAGCATCCTGTATACCCATTTCCTATGCTCACCACTGTCCAGTCAGATGAGTCTTCTTTAAACTTGTTTCATGCTCTGGGTCTTTTCATGGATTGTTCCTGCTTCTTGGAATCCTTCTCTCCCAGCTTTCATGGCTGCCTCACTTATTCTTCAGTGGTTATGTTGAATGTCACCTTCCAGTGCAGGCTGCCTTTTGTCCCAACCGCCTTCTTATTTCCATCATAGCACATTCCACAACTTGCGATTTTTCATTATTTTATTTAATTGTTCTATGTCACTTTCTCCCATCAGGGCACAGGGATGACACCTGGGTCTTGCTGAGGTATCGCCAGTGCCTAGCATAGTGGCTGGCATACAGTTAGATTCTGTAAATACCTAGTGAATGAATGAATCCAACAAAATGCTCAATAGATAGACATTGAATGAATGGGCAGTTAGTGACGTCTAAAAGTGTGTGATTCTTTTTAGGGGTGATGAGACTTTTTTTTTTTTTTTACCAAGAGATAAAGTGTTAAGTAAAATGGATGCAGCATAGTGTAGGGCAAAGATGGGGACTTTTGTGCTGAAAGATCTTGCTTGAGTTGTGGCTTTGCCTCTTATTATCTTTGTAACCTTGGAAGTGTTTTTAATCACTCTAGCTTTTATTTTCTCATCTGGAAAATGGAGATTAAACATCTTTACCTCAGAGGATGTCATGAGAAGTTAGTGAGATAATGTATGTAAATCCCCTAGCATAGAACTAGCACAGGACAGGCACGCAATAACTGGGCATTCATTTCTTTCCTGTTATCAAATACAAAACTCACTGGAATTTCAGGCGTCAGTGAGCTGGTAGAAAGGCAGTTTTGGAGGGGCCTTCTAAGCTCCCTTTCCCACTCTCACCCCCCAATCACATTGCATTAGCAATCTCAGACCAGTGCAGGAAGCACACAGTTTCCAGCAGTAGAGGTTGCCAATCATTGTGCAACATATAGGCTGGGTAATTGCCTTTGCTTATCTTTTCTTGACGTTGCAAGTTTCAGATTTTTCTTAGATCCTTCCGCTCAGAATATGACCATATTTCTGGGTGAATCCTAGTGTCATTTTTTTTCTCTCTAATTTTCTCAACTATGTTTCATATACTCTCCTGTCTCCCATCTCCATTAGCTGAAAAGCCTGCTCGGACAAATACTTGGAGGCCTCTCAGAGTTTCTAACACTATTTCAATAAGTGGCACTGTCCTATTTGTCTAAAACTCTGCTCTCTGCTCTTCATCCTGTTCTCCTGAGCAGGGAGATTGAGTTTTTTCCCCAGATTCTAACTGTTCCCTCTCACTTGGCTTCTGGACTCCTTCCTTTCCCCTTTCTACCTCCTTCTCGTCCCTGTTCCTACCATCTTTCTTTCTCTTTTTCCCTCCATCTCCCCTGTATCCCGACTGTCTCTCCCTTTAATGTTCATTTCATCATCTTTCTGCTCTGTGGCCCTCCTTGAGCAGTATAACAGGTGGAACAGATGCTGGGGTGCTCCTTGTCACATACCTGGGTCTACCTGTGATTTCAGCACAGCTGTGGAGGACAGTTTCAGGCCCTCCTTGCTTCTCTGCCTCAGGACCTTCTCCAATGTGAATGCAGCCTGGAGGTGTCGGGGAGTTATCACCCCAGGAGCAGCTCTCAGCCAATGGGGGATTGGAGCAGCGACCCTGGGTCTGGGTGACTCATTGGATTTGCATTTGAGGGTCAAGGAAGAATGCAGGGTGGCTGCCAGGTTGTTGAGGTCAGGGAGAGACTGGAAGAGCTCCAGGGATGATGCTGTCAAGACAGAGGACAGAGACGAAATATCAAGTGAGGGTGAGCAACCTTAGGGCAGGGGTCCTTTTTATTTATCTTTGTATTCCCAACATTTAGCATAGTATCAGCATCTGTGTTCACTCATTTCTTCATGGGTCAGAGCCTTTAAGGAAATCTGTTATGTCGGTATGGCTTCATCAGAAAGCCAGTGCTGCTATTCAGCCACCATAATATTATCCTGGAGATACTGATAGATTCTTCTCTTCTAATATTTGTTTCATTGTCACATAAAACATCAGTATCAGATTCATAAAACTGCTATTTCCTTGTCATTTGTCAAGCCACTTTGGCAGTGATTTGCTTTTTTGGGGGATTAATCTTCTAGAATATCAGTATCGTGTGATATTTCAGTAAGCATTTCTAAGTGGCTCAGCAAACGTAAATTGTTTAGCATTTATATATCAGCTATATTCTCCAGGAGCTCAACATTAGTTAATTCTCATGATACCTAGAGATAAGTGTCGTTTCAAGTCATGATTTGTACATGTTTCAAGTTTATAAGTGTTTGCCATCTGCTTTTTTTATCAGTAGCTATTTTGTTTTCAGCCACTAAGACTTCTATTTAATTTTTTGTTTGCTGCACTCTTCCTGGACTGGGAACACATAACAACTTTCATTAGATGAGCAACTGCTATTTGAATAGCTTGTGCCTCAGAGCTGATCTCAAAGTTTCTATGTCCTGCCTTGCCATGCTCCTCAGAGTAAGAGGTTGATTACAGGGAAATAGAGAGGCAGGTGATAAACCAGGAAGCTGTTTCAGGAACAGCAGAGTTGTCCTGGGTTCTAACTGTTCCTACCCTTGGGAGAAGGTCTTCACAAAGACCTTAGGCTTCACAAAGACACCCACTCCCTTACCCTCCCCACCTCTATCCTGGCTCCTTGTATGGACAAAGTGTGAGCATTCGCCCAGGAGCGAGTGCCAGTGTGCTGTCCTAGGAGGTGCTTGACTGAGTAACAGAAGACACACCAAGGAGGACACCTCGGTGGGGTGTGTGCCCCTGACCCCAGCCACAGGAAACCTTGGCTGCCCCTTTGAGAGTCTGCACACCAGGAGGCTGGGAGACAGCTGAATGCTGCCAGAGAAAGCTGTGCACCGTTTAAGATGAGGCATAATATCAGAGACCTCCAATGTTAGGTCAACCCAAGTATAGAACAAGCAGATCTGCCTTCCCCCTGCTGGCCCCAGGCTGTGAGTATGGCTGACATGGACATTTCCAGCATTTGGACCAGAAGAGATGTAAACTCTAGTAATGAGGGATGACTAGGCTGCTCCATCCAAATACCATGAAGAAATCCCTTGTACCCAGACGCCTTCCAGGGACGGAGAAGTTTGAGGTGTGAACCTTGAATTTAAGTCAATATTGACCCCCAAAGAAAGTCTTGAATTAGAAAAAGCCAAGTTATCTTATACCGAAGGATTAAATATTTCCCACTGTCAGCAGAAATGGAAGCCCAGGAGCTAAGCTGAGATTGGTTATAGATTAATTCTTTTAAATCAATTTTTTGTAGGTTTTATAGACTCTCATGACTATCAAACATTCTGTCAATTACTATGCTATTATCCCATTCAGCAAGTGAGGAAATTGAGGCTTAGAGATATTAAATATCTTACTGGAAGGTACCCAACTGGTAAAGGGGGTACTGTTTTTCAAGCCAGGTCTGTCTGACCCAGGTCTATCTGAGCCAGGTCTATCTGATTTTTGCCCTTAACCGTTTCCCTAAAGGATTATTAGTGCTTGCGGAACTTTCCCACCAAAGTGCTCTTAAGAGGCAGAAAAGCTCAGATGCATAGCCCTCCCATGATGGAGTGTGGGAGGGTGGGGGCTAGTTAGAGGTTAAATCACACACTATAAGCAACTTGGAATTTCTTCGAGTTTCATTTTTGCTCAAAAATCATATTTGATATGAAGAACTCAGATTTTATATTGTTCTACTTATATGTTTTCTCTACTTTTGAAATGTTTTAAATTATGTAACATGTAGAAAAATGAATTTTCTCAGATAAGCCATATTTATCCTCTGGTTCCAAGTATAACTCAGCAAACCTTGGTGAACCCTTCAGCATACATACATCTCAGTTTGAGAGCCAGTGGGTGGTTTCAGGCAGGTATAAGCTGTGAGACAAAACATGGACTCATGCAATTAAATCAGGCTAAAACAAAATAGGAATCATTTGTACCACTGCATGAG
>NW_017731695.1:1248623-1264153 GCF_001890085.2 Hipposideros armiger
GCTACCGTGTGTAGCCAGCAGCCAGCGTGAGCGGCCATCCAGAAGCCGGCGACTGATCTGACTCGCCAGGGAAGAGCGCAATGATGGTGCCAACTTGGGCCAGTGAAGCAACGTCCTCCACAACCAGACTGAAGAACAAAAGGATAACAACTTGTCTGTTCCCCTTCCCCCAATTCCCCAGCGCTGTTCCCATCCCCCAATTCCCCAATTAAAAAAATAATAATAATAAAAGTATTTCAAAGGGCATGGAGAAAATTGCCCTTTTATACTGCTGGTAAGAGGATAAATTGGTGCAGTTTTTCACTTTTTTCTTATATAATACAATATTTTAAAATGCCCATGCCCTTTGATTTGCCAATTCTATATCCAGGAATCAATCCCAAAGATAATTACAGTATTGCTTGTTAAGAATGAAAAACCATACGTCTCCTACCATACATGCCCCACAGTAGGTTGTGGTTCATAAACATGATAGAATACAACAAGGCCACTGAAATTATCATGACGCAGTAAATTCACAGACATTGAAAGATGTCCTTGATCTAGCCGAGTGAAAAACTACTGGTCGATGTATATATAGCGTAATCTCATTTTGAATGCCTGAGAATGTGTATATGTGTGTATGTGTGTATATATACATATGTATGTTTGTATGAATATATATGTACATATGCCCATTAACTATGGCTGTCTCTGAGAAGTGGGATGGTGACTGCTTCCAACAGAAATCCAACTGGTCCCTTACCCTGGGTGAGACATCAGAAGACCCCTTGGTGTTAGTTGCTTTAGAATTCCTAACTTTGCCCACTATCTGTGTGTTAGTGGTCCCTTGTTCCTGAATTTTTAGACTTGGCCAGGCTGACTTCTGGCTGCTACTCCCAACTGATGCCTGCTCTGTGCTCCCGATTATTCCACTTCTGCCCCAAGCCTCTCACACCACTGGGGTTTGATTCTTCACTAGTCCATGAATATCTCCTTTAGTTTCCTGGCCATGGTTGTTCTTTGCTAAGCTGGTGCCTTTGGGACTCCACGTCTTTGTACCTCTCCTGGTTCTCTCAGCCACACATATGCCCATTTGGCCAGCTTGCTGCTGTGGTTTCTTAGCCACCTGCAGTGAGGCCATGCCATCTGTTGGGCTTTTGCTCATCCCTGATGTGTTTCTTTCATCTCCTATACAGTCTCCACCACCCCCGTGCTTTGACTGTCCACATGGCGAGACCTGTCACTCATTCCTGGAGAATGTCCAGGGCAGTATGGTTGAGTGGCAGTGAGTTCGCCTTCCATGTGGGAGGACTGGCTGAGATCCAGGCAGCTTTTCTGATGACCTGGCCCTGCCATTCTCTATTAAGCATGACTTGTGCTTGGGATGGATGACATTGTCTTTCCACGGAGAATTGGGCTTAACCGGTGCATGGAAAATGGCTTCACTGATAGGTAGAACAATGTTTAGAAAAAATAGTTCCAGAAATCAGGAATTATTTAGTGCTGTACTTTGAGAGCATTACCCAAATGCTTTCTCTTTTTCTCATTTAGGATCTCTACTTTTTGTCCAGGCAGCCCTGAGACATTATTGGAAAGAAGGTGTCAGAACCACTGATATTCTCAGGCAAATGAACCTAAGTTTGACTGCTGGTTCTATTATTTATTATGTAATAGTCTTGGGCAACTTTCAGTTTCCTTACCTCATTAAAGGAGGCTTAGTAGTAATAGTAGTAATAGTAGTAGTAATAGTAGCAGTGGTAATAATAATTATTACTTATTGTATATTTACTATAAGTCAGCTGCTATGCTAAACCCTTTATTTTAATCCTCCTAACAACAATATGATAGGTACCATTAATTTCCCTTTTTTTTGGGGTGGGAAAAGAAAATCTTAAAGAGCTTAGAGATCCGAGTTCAGACTGCTTGTAAGGCATGGAGCCAGCTTTGAATCCAATCAGCCAATTATAAGCCTACTCCATTCTATTTGCCTCTCTTATGAACCAGTGTAGGTGAAGTATCTCATTCAATGCCAGCACACACTAAGTGCTCAAAAATTGTCCCCTCCTAGGGGCATCCCAGGACTTTACAACTCAAACCCAGGATGGGACTAGTTTTATCTGGCTGTCTCATACCTGAGGCTACAGGCTGTCTCCTTCATTCCTTCTGTGACAGTGACCAATGAACTTCCAATTTATGATCTCCCACTCCCTTTATGGAGCCTCTGTTCCTATAGCCCATCAATCACTGTCACTTTGAATTCTTTCAGTGTCTTACAAAATCAACCTATGTTGATCTTTCTGCTGGATTAAAGCTCCTGCAATGAAGGCCTATGCCTGTGTCGTCTCCCAGAAATGGGTGTTGTACCGCCTAGAATCTTCAACAATAAACCCTTAGCGACAACAACCAAGACAATAGCAATTATATCAGTCAGCAGTATGATTAATTATCCCAGATCCCACCACACAAGCACCCACTGTTGGGTGCACTAAACACTGAGCCCAGGGGTCTCAAACTCAAATTCCTGCCAGGCCAGCAGCTTAAATGAGGATGCAGGCCAGGTGGATGGCAATGAACTCAGAGTCTGTGGCTTCACCAAAGAGGAGGCTGCTACTTAGTTCTGGCGGACTGTTGCCATGCTGGACTACAGACTCTTTTTGTCAGATCTTAGTGTTTCTCAAGAGAGATTGTAAATATGGATTTTTATGTACAATTTCTCAGTGTGAAAATGTTGGCAGATAATTCATATTAAAAAAAAAGCCCTCATCTGTGTGCTACATACCATTTGTTTTATATTCTCTGACCTAGAGTCCTTTTAGGTCACTGAGTGAACACAACACAATAACAGTTTAAACCATGATCCTGGGAAAATAAATATAATCGAAAGTTTATGTATCAAAGGTCACTAGAGAACCACAGTATGTATGGCCATTGCCACTTTAAAAGGCAGCCTGGGACTCCAAAGGGCTCACCCGTGTGACTTCCCTAATTGCTGTGGCTTCCATGTCAATTCTAGGATCCTATCCTGGTTTTCTCATTGTTGTTTTTTTGGCTTTCACATTTTGTCTCTACTGCTCTAATCTCCTACCAACTGAGCGCAGTTCTGCCAGAGGTGAGACTTTCCCCAGGTGGGCTCCATGAGCCTCCAGAACTTCAATTCTTGATGCCTGTGCTGCTTCTGCCAAGGGGGCCAGCTTCACCATCTATTCCACTAGGAGTCTTTGCGGTAGAAACCCATGTACAGATGCGAGCCATGGAATGCAATCTCTATGTGTCCACACTGGCCAAAGGGCACAAAGACCCTGAGCAAAGAGCTCCCCCAGTGCTTCGGGGCCCCCAACAGTCATCACTAGATGTAGCCTGACCTCATGGCTACAGCAACTCTCACCATGCTCTTAGCCGAGGAGTTCTGAATGGCTGGTTCAGTGGACGTGTGGGCATGGGTGATTCCTGATCCATCTGGGTGCCTCACCTGGGGCTGAGGAGAATACAGGAGGAGATTTGACCATAGAGCCTATGGCAATGGACTTGCTCAAAGGGAGAGGCAAGGTTATGTTGTGATGGGAGAGAAATCCTGCTAGAAGCCTGTGGGATCAGGAGGGTTTTAGATTCTGGTTCATTAATGGGTTGGAATAGGTGCTTTAGACCAAAGCTGTGAATAATCAGAGGGTATTTGAGGCCTATTTTTATGTCAGTTTAAAGGGCCTGGGCCAGGACAACTTTAACATTCTTTGGACTGTGAGAGTTGATTATATCATTTTGGTTCATTTTCTGTCAAAGGCAAACCATGTATTGAAGTGCTCTGTCTGAAGACCACTTACAGCTTCTCAACATCTTCATTATTTTGCACGGTGTCTGGACCTCTTACAAATATTGACCAACCCTGCTGTTAGCAAAACAAAAACATGGTAGTTGATACCCATGGGGCTCACACTTTCCAGAAAAAGACAAAACTACTATACATCTTGTGTTTACATTTGAAGACTTTCAACAAATAATGATGCTTTTTCTTCCTGGCAAAGCAGTGGGCATCACTCGAAGCTGCTGGCCGTAGATACGTGGCACGCTGGCAGATGCAGCATCTTGTGATATGCGGTCAGCCCTGCTAGGCAGCTTCCCCATCGATTGTGTCTCGCTCTGAGGGCCTGAGAAGCTGTGAGGCACAGCGTCTGGGCTTGCAGAACCTTCAGGCTCCAGGTTTGCATTTACCACAGCTGACAGTTTTCATTTTCAACAAGTTAAACAGTCTTCGTGGTGTATTGGTGATTCATCCAATTCATTTATGCGAGGCATTAGCACAAGTTTGTGCAGAACAGAAAGTTCACAACATTGATTATGTAGAAATGAGGTAAGAGAAAGACCGGGACCTCAGATGAGTGAGTGTCCTTAGGGCCAGCACAATTGGTGATCTTGGGCTCAGGAGGGGAAGGGTTTAGAACTATGGTGAGTGAGACCTGGGCTTTCACTTTTTTTCCAAGGGCAATTGATGATAGCTGAATATGGGCTACCACACTCCTTTCCTTGGACCACAATCTTTTGTGCCTCAAACATTTATTGAGCACCTACTATGTGCCAGGGACTGTTCTAGGTGCTGGGGATAAAACACTGAATAAGAAACATCATCAACTCATGGATCTTTTATTCTAGTTGTGGAAGGAATAAACACAAAAGCAAATGATGTCACATAATGACATGCTGCAAAATACATTAAATAGGCTAACGGGATAGTGAAAGGTGTGGGGGAGGGGAGCTGCTTCATGAGAGTTGGTGAGTGAAGGGCACTCCAGGAGGTTGACATTTAAGCTGAGACCTGAACCACGAGGAAGTGAGAGGTGTGTGGAGACCAACTGAAAGATCACCTGGAGCAGAGGGAACAGCAGATGCAAAGAGTCTGAAAAGTCAGCACGCTTGCCATGTTTGAGGGAAGAAAGAGGACCCACAGGAAAGAAAGGGTTTAGAAAAACAAGGCTAATCATAGGCTCATGGGTGGAATCAGACAACTGTCATTGTTAGTTGTATGTCCCAGGTTTACAATAGAAAGTGGCCAAATCAGTGTCCAGACCTAGGCCTGTCTACCCCAAAGTGTGTGCCTTTCTGACCCTGTTCTGTCCTCCTTTCTACCTGATACTGAAGAGAGAGACTGTGTGTCATAGAGAAGATGGTTCTGGAGCTATCCCCCACTCCCACCGTGATCACCTAACGCCCTGAGTCTGGGGGTCCTCATCGTATGAAGAGGCCTCAGATGAGCACACAGGTCTCAGCTGGGCATCAACTGTGTGTGGACTGAGAGCCAATTTCATCACAGGGTCAAAATAATTGAAGTGTACTTTATGAGGAATAGTAAATGTTACCTGTTTCCATTGAGGACAGAGCAAGACAATAAATTTCTTTTAAGTAGAAGTTCTTTTTTTTTTTTTAAAGATTTTTATTTTTTATTTTTATTGGGGAATTGGGGGGATGGGAACAGTGCTGGGGAGTTGGGGGAAGGGGAACAGACAAGTTGCTGTCGTTTTGTTCTTCAATCTAGTTGTGGAGGATGTTGCTTCACTGGCCCAAGTTGGCACCATCATTGCGCTCTTCTCTGGCGAGGCAGATCAGTCGCCGGCTTCTGGACGGCCGCTCACTGCGGCTGCTGGCCGCTCACGCTGGCTGCTGGCCACACACGGTAGCCCATGGCAATCCACTGCCACAGGGGCTGCAGCCCACGCTGTCGCCGGCGACTCATGGCAGCCCAGCTCCAGGTTGAGCTGTTGTTCAGCATCTCAGCTGCGGAGGGCAGTGTCACTGGCCCTCATATGTGGGATCCGAACCGGGGCCCTCTGGCATCCCAAGCGAGTTCTTAACCATCGCGCCACTCGGCCGGCCCCTTAAGTAGAAGTTCTTAACTGGTGTCCTTAGGCCTGTTAGGCCACCATGAAGGCAGTAGTGGGGTCCATAAGCTATTTTCCACATTTCAAAAATCTCTATTGTCCAATGGATCCATTTTGGCAGATTCTGTTTGGCAGAATCTATCTACTAAAGCTGAATATGAAAATATCTGAGGGTCCAAAGATTCTCCTACTAAGTATGGGTACATACTACTAGATACAGAAATGCTTACATACCAGGGGTGCCAAAAATGTACACATTTTAAGAGATGTTATCTATGTATTACTTTTTGAAATTGAATTGAATTATGATAGCAATGTGTAGTATGACGTTGGCTCAAAAGATGGCGTTTATCAAATGAATGCTAGCGTCATTCATTGTATTACAATTTTAATACAGTTTTTTCTTTTCTTAAAATGTGCATACATTTTTTTGGCACCCTCTGTATAGTCCCCCAAACCAGGTAACAGAATGTTCAAAGCAGTCCTATTGGAAATAGGCAACACCTGGAAATGACCCAAATGCCCATCAGTAGAACTGATAAGTAAATTATGTTAATTCATGAATGATCTTTAAATATGTGTAGCATGTTTATTAGCTAATGTTGACTAAAAGTAGCTAAGGACAGTAGATACTGTAGAAACCATTTACATAAAGTCCAAAGCCAAGGAAACTGTTACTAGAAGTCAAGATAGGGGTTACCCTTAAGGGGTGGTCGTGCTCAGAGACTGGAAGGGATAGTGAGGGTGTTGATAATCAAGGTGCTGATCACGTTCTGCTTCTTCATCTGGGTGTTGGTTATGTGGATGTATTCAATTTGTGAAGAGAAATTGAGCAATCCACTTTTGATATGTGTGCTTTTCTATAGCACATTATATTTCAATTAAAAATAAAAAAAATATTTAATGGAAAAAATATTTAAAGCATTTAAGTACCTCCCTAAAAAATGTTTAGTGGAGATTGTATGATAGCCATTTTTGTTTTTTATTAAATCCCCAGTTGAGTATGACTTCTAATAATATAAAATGGGAGAGGAAATTAATTATTGGTGGAAGTATTTCTAAAGCAATAATTTTTAAAATGTGGACCCAACCCAGGGAAAAATGATGAACAATTTTCTTGGGGGACCACTTATGAAATGCTTTGGAGCCAGCGGGCTAAACTTTAAAACAATCGGTCTCACTGGTGGTGTGTTTGTTTCCAAGGGAGTCCATGGGAAGTTGTTCGTATTTTCATAAATGTTATAAGAGAATGTTGCCATTCCGGGATGATTTAGATTTAGACCTTGCAAGACACAGGGAGATGGGTTAATGATCTTTTCCTGCCAGCATTTTTAGATTGGCTTATTATGGAGTTCCTATTTAGTGAGAGTGAGGTGAGTGTTCCAAGCCCATCTGGGCTCCTCCCCTTTGCTCCACCCAGAGAGCTGCAGGTGGCCAGCTATGTTGTCTGATGCTCTGATGCCATCTCCCGGTCAGTCATAAACAGGGACCTCAGGAAAGGAGAGGAATCCTATGCTGATTGAAAGTGAGTTTGTCACATGGATCCAGGAGACAAAGGGCTTATGTTCTTCTGGGACCAGGGTTTATTGCCCTTGTTGGCAACTGGGCAACCTTCCACCATCTGCCATCCACCCCTTGCCACCATCTGTCAGCCAGCCAGCCATTCCAGCTTCCTGCCTGTTGTGTGACTCAGTGGGATGGGGGGCTCAGGCAGCCCATGTAACTGATCCAATCTATTCTGGTTTTGCAAAGACAATGCCAGAGCGGGGGTTGCAGCAGGTGGTATGGGGAAGTGAGAAACTGCCACCTTTATTGCCTTGCTCCATTGAACTAGTTCCAGGAGCATGGTGATAACTTCAGTCTGGATGCCTGGAGGAGCTGATGTACAGCTGTGTCCCCTCAAAGGACATGGAAACCAAGATGCTGAAAGGAAGTGGAAGGGGTCAGCAGCCAGAGGGCAGCTGTCTTCTGCAGGAGTCATGTGACTGTGAGAGACTTTATCAGGAGCCATCAAGACACCACAGTGATGCAAGGTGGTAAGACACCACTACCCGGCAGCCATTTTTGTCTTTCATCTGGGTGTCCACTTCCCCTCCTCCTGATTCAGGGGGTATACCTGGATTAATCTACGCCAAATTTAGAAGTCCAATTCTTTTTGCTAATGTTTGGTTTAAGGAGGAGAATTTATCCCAAATTCTAGGCAAAGAGAAGAGAGGGTAAATAGATTGGAGGATGTCCAGCAAGTGTTTCCTCACAGGAAGAGTGGCTCTTTGTCATGTCTTGATGTGAGAGGATAGTAGACCTACAGGTATGTTGGCATGTTTAGGCTGCTGGGGGAAAGCAGAAAGAACCAAGTCCCTCCGGACACCTCAGAGTCCTTAAATAATCCTGAGCTGTCCCACCTCTGGACTTCCCCTTGTGGGAGCTAATCTGTTTTCTTTATTGTTTAAACCAACAGAGTTTGAGTTTTTGATTATTTGTAGCCTAAACCTTCCCAATTAATCTGAAGCATTAGTCCAACTCTTCCCCACCTGCATGGGCATATTGTCAATTTCCATCTAGAAAATTATACCTGGATACATGTATATCCTGTGCACCATTATTTTTCAGACTCAAGAAGACTTAGTTCATCACCTTTCTTTCCATCAACTTGCATTCAAATTAGTAGTTTTGGATGTCTTCTCCTACTTCCAATCTGTCAATACACCACGCACACACACACATGCATAATCACACAATTTTATTTTGATAATCATGTTCAATAAAATTTTTACCATTTATGAAATGCTTACTGTGTGGCAGGGCCTGTGCTAGGAACTTTAGGTTTACATAAATTATTACAAATTCTTAAAACAACACTGCAGAATAGGTAGTTTTATTCCCATTGTGTGATAGTTTTATCCCCATTGTGTACCTTGGGGAAAAACAACAAAGCTGTTAAGTAACGCTCCTTAAGCCACAGAGCTTATCGTGGGTAAATGTGGATTTGAACACAATGCAGGCTTTTTCTCTATAGACATTTCTCTTCTCTTGTCACCTCTTCCTTCTGACCCATCAGGTGTCTCTATTTTCATTTCCTCTCCCACTGTCACTCTTCTGGTATGGGCCTAAGTTTCTCATGCCTGGACTATCACAGTGGAAATGCCCTAAACTCCCCAGCCTCAGATCCAAGCTGCATGGCCTGCTGGGCTGATTTCCCTACAATTGTGGTCATTCCACTTTCCCATTTTAAAGTCGTAAGTGATTTATCATCATCTGTACCAGCAGTCACAGAGGAGGGAAGGCAATATAAATGTGTAAAGTCTGTTGAATATAAGGCACTAGGCTCTTAACTACTTGTATTGGGACCAAATACCTTTGAAACACTGGGCAGTTCAGCTAAAACAGCATCGATTGGCTACCAGTTTGTAACGAACAACCTTTCAAACAAAATCCATATTTTTTAATCTTGGCATTCAAGGTCATCTGAAATTAAATCCTGAACTAACTTCTCCCTGTCATCTTCTAGGCAAAGCCTTTATTCAGACACCAGAGTCTAATCCCTCCATTCTTCTCAAATGGTCTTGACCCCTATGCTGTTTCTCATGACTTTGTCCTAGGAATCTTGTTCATCCATATTTACCTGTTACTTGATGACAAAGCACTCCTGGCATTGGATAGAAGAGACTCCCTGGAGTGAGAGACGCCTCAAGGCTTTTCAGCTTAGGCTCCTAGATCACCCTTGCCAGGCATTTGACGCTTCTTAGCTTGAACCCTGTTGGTGACAATGAGCTCACCACGTCCTAAGATAGCTCATGCCACCCACCACAGGGCTGCATGGCCTGCTCCAAGTCCTGCTGTAGGTTGAGCCAAATTCATCACCCTCACTTGTACCTTTTGAGGTAAGACAGGGCAAGCCTGCTTATCCCTTTTAAATACTTGAACAACAGTGGTCATGGCCTCCCTCTTCTCAAATCCTCCATGTTCAAATCGCTCAGTTCCTCTCAGATCTTGTCTGTTTTACAAGAGAACAGATGCCATGTTTTGATTGTTCAACCAAGTTCTAAAGCCATATAAGGAAGCTTTTGTCTTTTAGCGATGAACAGGTGGTCAGATCGAAGGGGAAAAAAGTGGAGAGAAATACAAAGGTAGTACAATTCACAGGGTAAGAGCCATACCATTAAAAGCCTTCCCCACAGAGTAATGTATGCGTGTGTCAGTGTGAGTGTGTGCGTGCGTGTGTACGTGGAAGAGGAGGTCTTTGTGAAGGGTGTCATTGGAGAGTTGTGTGTGTGTGGGGGGGCGGGGTCTTGCTGGTGTTAGGGGTGGAGTCAAGGACTTGAGAGTTGGGTGGAAGTTTTTCTGAAACATCTGCCTGAAAAAACCTGAAAAATCTGTTTTGCTGATAGCATAGTTAATCTAAGCCTATAGGCCAGGCAGCTGCCACAGTGAATTTTATAATATTTACTCATCCCTTTACACTGATGGTCTGTGACACATTCTTGGCAATTAACCTCATTCCTCCTGTGACATTGTGAGCTGTTGTGTCATTGTTGGCCATGTCATTGAACTTCCTATGGGTGTCTGTTTTTTGCCCAGGTAGAAGGTGAACCCCTCAGAGGGAGAGACTGTGGTCCTGAGTCTGATATCCCTCATAACTCTTAGCAGAGTGGGGGGCAGAGCACAGGTTCTCACAAGCATTTGTTGTCAGACAATAGAAAGGACCGTAAATACAATGGAACAATTGCCCAATGGGCTTTTCAAGTTCAATCAAGCTATTCCCTGTATCATTGCATCTCAGGGTTAAGGGTCTGTTTGAAAAGTCTTCTATTTAACTGAGAAACATTTCCCTGTGGCTTCAATCAATTAGTCTACACAAAACAAGGATTTCTATTCCTACTTTGTTTGTGTTTTTTTAGCTGAGCCATCCTGCTACCTGTTGGCAGCTCAGCAGCTGCTCAGCTCGGGCTGGACTCGAACAGCTGTTGCTCAGAGCTCAAACTCTTGGGCGAGCTCTTAACCAACGGAGCCACTTGGCCAGCCCTAAGGATTTCTATTCCTTAGAGGAGCTCTTAGGAAAGCAATTTTGTCTCTTCTCATATACGTGGTGTGTGTGGGGGTGTGTGTGCACACACATGCGTGCATGCCTAGGTGTGTGTTGAGCACATTATCTTACCTATAGTAAACCCTTATGATAATAGACCATGCCAATCAAGAGGTCTACAAGTAATGAAAATATTTACATTACAAAAGCAAATTTAATATATAATTCATTTATTTGAAAGAAGAGTATGAAAAAGAAGTAGATATAATTTTGTAGTTAGTCAGAGTGGGGTTTTGTGATTTTTTTATTTGCATTTCCTGTTTTCCATTTTGACTGGTATAAATTTAAATTATGGGACTTTAAATTAAAAAAAATTAAATCTCAAAAAAAAAACCCTCTGTTATTCTGAGTTGATGATAAGCAAACTGAATCCTGGCAAAGAGGGGTTCCATTCTTTGGAGACCCCGTACAGGAAGGCTGAAGTTGGGCAGTAACTTCCATTTCCGGTGTCGTGTTGTTCTCACCTTCTGGAAGCTCCCAGCACAATCCAATGCCCTGTCTGGATACCAAACTCCGTAAGTACTGTTTATTGCCAGGTCCCTACTGAGCTAGAAAGGTTATTCAGAAACAGTGTTCAGCCTGCCAAAAGATAGGCAGAGTCTGTGCATTTAAGCTTGATTTCTGCATCAGGTGTGAGCCAAGGTAAGGAAGGGTGTAAATTACAAAGGACCTATAACTTGCTCATCAGTGCAGTCCCTGTGCATTGGCTGTTAATTGAAAAAGAGTAAGTTATTTTCGACACTTTTCTATGCTGTTTAAATTTTCTCTAGTGAGCATATATTCATTCACTCATTCATTCATTTCTTTACCAAGCATCAGTTAAGTACTTACAGTGTGCTAGAAGTGTGTTAGGTTTTGAGTAAACATTGAGTAAAGAAACCCCTGTCATCAAGGAGATTTTCATCTGGTGGAACAGCTCATTTTAGTGAGCAATTTCTATGTTCCAGGCATTGCACCAAACATTTTACTTACATAATTTCATTTAATTCTCACAATAATTCCATGGTGTAGGTTGGACTAGTTCTCCTCATCTAATAAGTGAAGACGCTGAAGCTCAGAAAATATAAGCAACTTTGCCAAAAGCTATTATATAGCAGGCCAGGATTGGAATCCATGATAGATTGATTTTTCTGGTCACCCATATTTGGTGTTCCTTCCCCATCCTGTTGAGCTAGGGCAAGCCATGTGACTAACTTGACCAGAGGGAGGAGACTGGAAGAGATGTCCTCTTTGAGCAGAAGCTTGAAGGTTCTGCAAGCAGTTTGTTCTCTGCCATGATGACAGTTCCAGGGGGAGGCTGCTCAGTTGGCTTGGATTCCATAGTGAAGATGACGTACTCATAGAGCGTGGCCACAGCCCATCTGTAATGGGCATGTGGAATGAGTGAGACATTTTTGGAATTCAGAAATTCTGTTGGAAGCCACCAAAATCCTTTGTTCCACAGCATGACCTTCTGACTGGCATAGAATCTTTAAACAACTACACCAGTGCCTTCTTTTATATTATTTCTGTAATTAGAAATAAAAACAATAGAAATTGGAGAAAGCATTATCTGGGCAGGATTTTTCAGTGTAACATGTTTATGTGAATGTTAAATCTTTTTTTGTGTGTGCCTTATCTACTCCTACTCCTCCACTGTTAAAATCTTCCATACCCAGAGAACTTGATTAATCATCCATAGGACTTGTCCTACTTCTTGCTCTCTTGATGCCCTTGCTGACACCTCTTCTTGAAATGCTTATAGTTGAATTCAATTCCACAAGCTTTTATTGAGCATCTTTGGAATGTCTGTTATCCCGTTTCGGGTCCCAAACTCCTACCTCCTTCACAAAGCCATCCCTGATGACCCCAGAATCACGAAGCCATCTCGCTTCCCCCAGACTCTAATACTATAATATACCATACATTATTGTTGCCTAGGGCTGTTTACTATCCTTACTAATTGAAATAAAATTTACATAACATAAAATCTATCATTTTAACCATTTTTTTAATTACTGTTTAACTATAGTTGACATACAATATTATATTAGTTTCAGTTGTACAACATAGTGATTACACGTTTATATAACTTACGAAGTGATCACCCCAATAAGTCTAGTATCCATCTGACACCATACATAGTTATTACAATATTATTGACTGTATTTCCTATGCTGTACTTTACATCCCTATACCTATTTTCATAACTGGCAATTTATACTTCTTAATCACTTCAGCTTTTTCACACATTCCTCCACCCCCTCCCATCTGGTAAACATCAGTTTGTTCTCTGTATATTTGAATTTGTTTTTGTTTTATATTGTTTGCTTATTTTGTTTTTTAGATTCTGCATATAAGTGAAATCATACGGTATTTGTCTCTCTCTGACTTATTTTACTTAGCATAATACTCTCTAGTTTCATCCATGTTGTCGTACATGGCAGGATTTCATTCCTTTTTCATTGCCGAGTAATATTCCATTGTATATATGTACCACATCCTCTTTGTTCATTTGTCTATCAGTGGACACCTAGGTTACTTCCATATTTTGGCTGTTGCAAATAATGCTGCATTGAGTACAGGGGTGCATATGTATTTTCAAATTATGTTTTAGATTTTTTTTGTATAAATATCCAGAATTGGGATTGCTGGGTTTTCAGGTAGTTCTATTTTTAATTTTTTTACTATTTCCCATAGTGGCTGCATCAGTTTACAATTCCACCAACAGTTCACGAGGGTTACTTTTTCTCCACTTCCTTACCTACACTTATTCTTAGTTGTCTTATTTATAATAGCCATTCTGACAGGTGTGTGGTAATGTCTCACTTTGATTTTAATTTGCATTTACCTGAGGATTAGTGGTATCAAGCATCTTTTCATGTGCTTGTTGGCTGCTTGGGAAAAATGTCTATTCAGATCCTCTGCCCATTTTTTAATCAGATTTTTTTATGTTGAATTGTATAAGTTCTTTATATATTTTGGATATGAACCCTTTATCAAATATATCATTTGCAAATATTTTCTTTTATTCAGTAGGTTGCCTTTAAAGTGGACAATTCTGTGATTTGTTGTGTATTTGCTATGTTGTACAACCATCACCACTATCTAATTCTAGAACATTTTCATTTCCCCAAGACAAACCTCATACCCATTAAGTAATCACTTTGCATTCCTCCTTTCCCCTCATCCTTGGCAACAACTACTAAATACCCTGTTTTCCTCTATGGGTTTACCTATTCTGGATATTTAAAATAAAAAGAATTATACAATATGTGGCTTTTTAATCTAGCTTTTTCACTTAGCATAATGCTTTCAAGGGTCCTCTATGTTGTAGCATGTATCAGTACTTCATTCTCTATTACGGCTGAATGCTATTATTCAGCCATGAATTTATAGATAAATCACATTTTGTTTATCCATTCATCTGTTGATTTTCACCGTTGGTATTATGAATGGTGCTGCTGTGAACACTGGTATACAATTTTTTGTGGGGGTCTACTCATATGTTTTCATTTTTTTTTTTAGTATATACCTAGGAGTGGAATTGCTGGGTCATATGGTAACTCTATATTTTAAATCTGTGCTTTTTTTTTTCTTTTAGAGATTGTGGGTTCCTGGAAGCAGAAGTTCTTGAACACTCTCTGCCTGTGCTGCTGCACACATTTGTTCCTTTGGCAAATTGACATTGTACTGAGTGCCTACTGTGTACCTGGTTCTTGCCAATTTGGTTCTTTGCACCAAATTGATTATCACAGAGTCCTGGTCTATGATCTGAGAGGTCAAAGGGTCCAGTTTTCCATCAAGTAGAAGAATCCTGTATCTGGGTCATCTGGTCCTTGTGCAAACATTCATCCTCAAACCATACAGCTCAGCTCTTTAAAAAATTTTTTTCTTGCATTTTTTGATTACAGAAGCAGTATTTACTTACTGTAGAAAACTTGAACATACAAGAAATATAAAAAAGAAAAAATTATCCATAATTCTATAACCCAGAGATAAACACTACTAGTGTGTTACTAACTTTCCTTCCAGACATTTTCAGTCTGATACATTTGTTTCATACTATATTTATCAGGCACTTCTTGTACATCACTCTCAACCTCCTCCTCATCACCAGCCATGGCTATATAGGCTGTAACCAGTTTCCCACAGGTGTAACCCACCAGTGCCTTACCTTGGGCACACGCCATGTGCCTCTTGCTTCTCTGGCACAGGTGTCAGTGTGTGACATGTGTGAGAGAACTACACAACATGTGCAACCCAAACCTTTGACCAAAGAGACTTGCCCTTTGTTTCCTTGGGCTTCTCAGAAAGAGACAGTGCAGTTAGTTCCCTCTTGTAGTGGCGAAGACGAATATTTCATCCTCATAGCTTCTTACCCTCCTGCTCTGCTCAATCCTCCTACTCCTCCACTTTTGCTGCCTGAGATCGTATTCCTGAATAAATCACCCACGTATCAAATTTGTTGTGAATGTTTCTTTTGGGGGAAACAGGATAAGGCACTATATATGTAACTTCAAGCACAGATTTCATTTAAACATTATGCTATGAATTTAGGATATATAGGAGATATATATATACACATATATATATATATATATATATATATATATATA
>NW_017731695.1:1264225-1289242 GCF_001890085.2 Hipposideros armiger
TATATATATATATATATATATATATATATATATATATATATAAAATCTCCCAAGAAATGTATGTAAGTGGACACTTTGTTCAACGTTGCTCAAGCAATAGTTCGTCATAATCAGAAATGTCTGGATGCTGATGGGAACCACTTTGAGCACCTCTTGTAATTGCAAAAGTCAAACATGACTTTGTATTCATCTTTTGTTAGCAGTATATATTGAGCATTATAACTTTAATACAGTTTTCCTTTCTTAAAATGTGTATACATTTTTTTGGCACCCTCTGAGTGTGTGTGTGTGTGTGTGTGTGTAAATTTATATTTATGCTAATTATAATTCATATAGCTATATATGCATGTGTACTAATATGTATATAAGAAGATAAATTATATGTATATTGGCCTTCATTTCTACTCTCTTCTATGACCTCCCTGAGGGACTGGAAGCCTAGTACAACATGTCCCAGGATCCTGGGTCAGCTGGGTTCTGATTTAGACCATGTTAATAAAATGACTCACACATGATTGGAAAACAGAAGGTAGCATTACTTTTCCAGCACTGAAGCTTTGCAGCAGCTTCTGTAGATCTACATGCGATTTTAAGAAAAAATGCAGAGAAAGCTTGTGTACATTTTACCTTTTCCCCCAATGGAAACATTTTGCAAGATGGAAGTATAATATCACAACTAAGATATTGGCATTAATACAATCCATCTATGCTATTCAGAATTCCCCAGTTTGCTTGTACTAATTTGTGTGTGTGTGTTTAGTGTTATACAGTTTATTAACACTTACAGTATACAATTCAATGGTTTTAGTATATTCACAGAGTTGTGCAACTTTCACTATTATTAATTCTAGAACATTTTCATCAACCTCCAAGAGACTCTCTACCCATTAGCAATCACTCCCAATCCCTCCCTCCAGCTCTAAGTAACCATTAATCTACTCTCTCTATGGATTTTCCTATTCTCGACATTTCTTATAAATGAAGTCATACAATATATGGTCTTTTGTGACTGCCTTATTTCACTTAACATAAATAACATTTTCAAGATCCACTCATGTTGTAGCATATATCATTACTTCATTTCTTTTTATTGCAGGATAATATTCTATTGTATGGATATACCACATTATTTTATCCATGCATCAGATGATAGCATTTGGGCTGTTTCCACTTCGGGACTATTAGAATTCATGCTGCTATGAACATTGATGTGCAAGCTCTTTATGTGAACCTATGTTTCCATTTCTCTTAGGTACAATTACTAAGTCATATACCAACATATATATGTTTAACATATATATATTTAACATTTCCAAGAACTTCCAAACTGTTTTCCAAAGTGGCTGTACCATTTTCATTCCTACCAGCAATGTCTGAGGGTTCCAGTTTTTCCCCAACATGGCCCAAATCTGCTATTGTCTGTCTTTTTGATAGTTCTACACTATTTTGTCAGATATGTAGGTTTACGTATCCACCACCATAGTCACAGTGACTGAACAGTTAGTTCCATTACCACAAGGATCCCTCATGTTGCCCACCCCCTTTTTTTATTAAAGCTTATTGGGGTGACAATGGTTAGTAAAGTTACATAGGTTTCAGGTGTACAATTCTGTAATACATCATCTATATATCACATTGTGTGTTCACCACCCAGAGTCAGTTCTCCTTCCATCACCATATATTTGATCCCCTTTACCCTCTTCTCCCAGCCTCTCTTCCCCTTACCCACTGGTAACCACTAAACTATTGTCTGTGTCTATGAGGTTTTGTTTCTTCATTTGTTTGTCTTGTGCCATAGATAGATCTTGAGATTTTTATGCTAAGCGAAATAAGTCAAAGAATAAGTCAAGAACAACAAATGTTGCCCTTTTATAAACATATCTAACTCCCTTCTGTGCCACCCTCTCCTCCCATCAACCCCTGAAAATCACTAATTTGTTTCTAAAACTTTGTCATTTCAAAAGTGTTGTATAAATGCAATCATACATTAAATAACCTTTTGGGATTGACTTTTTTCATTCCACGTAATTCCCTGGAAATTCACCCAAGTTGTTGCATGTACCAACACTTTGTTTCTTTTTATCACTGAGTAGTGGTCTGGATGCAACACGGTTTACTTAAATATGCACCCCTTGAAGGACACCTGGGCTGTTTCCAAAGTTTGGGTATTATGAATAATGCTGCTGTAAACATCCATGTGCAGGTTTCTGTGTGAACATTATGTGTTCATTTCTCAGAGGTAAACGCCCAAGAGTGCGATTTCTGAGTTGTATGGTCAATGGATGTTTAGTTTTATAAAAAAATCATCAAACTGTTCTCTAAAGTGGCTGTACCATTTTACAGTCTCACCAATCATGTATAACTAAGTCAATTGCTCTGCATTGTCACTAGTAGTGTGGATTGTCACTCTGTTGTTTATTGTATCTTTATTCAATCTTGGTTTACTGAACCTTTCTCTATGCAAAATTTCAAAAATTTACCTTGTTAAAAAAAGTCATCTTTTCATTTATGGCAGTGATCTTCATGTTATGGTTAGGGATGACTTTTTCACTATGACACTATGAAAATTATTTCTTTAATTTTCTTCTGGTATTTTTATAGAAAGGCCGTGTTGGATAGAATAGTTAAGAATGGTTGGAAGACTCTTCATAGTGAGATTTGCTCTGTTCTAGAGCCCATTTTGGCTGACGTGCTCCTCTAAAACTTTTTTCTTGAATGATATCGCCTGTCCTTCATCTGTTACTTAAGTGATGTCTTTTTCATACTATCATGCTGGCCAATTTTTGCTGGACTTTCTCCAGTTTGACAATGTCAAAGATGACATACTCACACCTGAGCACTGTGCTCCAGATAAATTTTGACAGGGCAGAGAAAGTGGCTCTTAACTTGAGCTCTTTTGCACGCTATCAGTGTTAGCCATGATTGCTATGATTTTTGGAGGCAACCCTGTTAACCCCATGGCCATTATTTAACTCATGAAAGCAAAACTCCATACTTTTACTACATGAGCTACTATTAAATTGAGCTTTTCCATCCTACAACTCTGCATGCAATTTAATGATTGTTATCTGTTTCTGGAGTAGTCCCTGTGAATAATATTTAGTGGCCCTATTTACTCACGTGAATCCTTTTTACCAAAAGCCTATTTTGTCTTGTAAAAACATTGTTTTAGAAATTTTCTGCCAAGATTTTTATCATGCATTTCTTTTGCCTTTACATAATTTTCAAATTTCCAATATTATTTTGTCTTAGGGTTGTCTTTTATATATGATGTATAGCTGTTTTTTAAAAAAATTCTATGTGATACTCTGAATTTTAACAGGTGAGCTTACTCACATATTTGTTGAAAAAACTGATATAATTGGACTCATTCA
Source organism: Hipposideros armiger (assembly GCF_001890085.2). Lineage (NCBI taxonomy): Eukaryota > Metazoa > Chordata > Mammalia > Chiroptera > Hipposideridae > Hipposideros > Hipposideros armiger. Next base: position 1,267,600 of record NW_017731695.1, read on the forward strand.
TGCCATCTATTTATTACTTTTATTTTATAATTTTTCCTTTTTTCCTTTCCTGTTTTCTGCTTGATTTTAAAAGCCCCCATTCTTTTTGCTCCTGTTTTCAAGTTATAGGTTGTATTTCATTTCTAAGTGCTTATCATTGACAATTTTAACATTTGTTCCTAAATTTTTTTTTTAATTGGGGAATTGGGGGGATGGGAACAGTGCTGGGGAATTGAGGAAAGGGGAACAGACAAATTGCTGTCGTTTTGTTCCTCAATCTAGTTGTGGAGGATGTTGCTTCACTGGCCCAAGTTGGCACCATCATTGCGCTCTTCTCTGGCGAGGCAGATCAGTCGCCGGCTTCTGGACAGCCGCTCACTGTGGCTGCTGGCCGCTCACGCTGGCTGCTGGCCACACACGGTAGCCCATGGCAACCCACTGCCACAGGGGCTGCAGCCCACGCCGTCGCCGGCGACTCAGGGCAGCCCAGCTCCAGGTTGAGCTGTTGTTCAGCATCTCAGCTGTGGAGGGCAGTGTCACTGGCCCTCATATGTGGGATCCGAACCGGGGTCCTCTGGCATCCCAAGCGAGTTCTTAACCATCGCGCCACTCGGCCGGCCCTGTTCCTAAATTTTTAAAGCCTAATTATATTTAATATCTTTATCCTATTCTCATTCTATATGTCTTCTATTTTTTTAACCCTAGGGCAGAGCTTTATATTTTTTAATTAAAATCAATCTTATTTGTTTCAGTTCACCCTGATAGCCTGTTGACTGGTCATCAGTTCTGTAAGTTCTCTTTCTGTTTTATGTCATCTTCACTTTTAATACAAGTGAGTTCATCCAAGCCATTAATAATAATTAAAAAATCTGAAACATTTGGCACTAGGTTCAGGGCCCTGTGTTTTCCATTTAGGAACCCCATGCCCTGGGGATGGAAGGGTGAGAAATTAAACATAAAATCCACTCTCTTAAATCTCATGAGTCGTGTCTGACTTCGACCAGCTTTCTCTTCCTTGACTGTTACAAGACAATTTTGTCACTTTCCCTCCAAAGCTCCTATCACTTCCACTCCATCATTCAAGGCTGACTGTTGATTAAAATTAATTGAGAAAAAGCTGCTCCTCTAGTTGCCCCCTCAGCCTCCTGAGGGATGAAATTGTCAAGGATGCAAGGCAGGAATCAATCAGATTCTTAGCCTTTAGTTGAATGAGTCTGCTGACCAGTTTCTAGATAACAGTCCTGGAGCTGTGATGGGGTAGAGGTGGGAGAATAAGTAGACACAAAAAAGATGTGTGTGCAATCCAACATGGTGTGGTGGAATCATGACATCTGGGAGACAGAAAACCTGGGTTCTGGTCTCGAATCTGCTGGTGGTGGTATGAAATGTCAGGGATTGAAAATTCTGCCCATTTACAAACATACAGGTTCTAGATGTGATTTAGTTACCTTGGAGATTTTCCCTCACTTCTTAACCCCTTGCAATCTGTTCTGTCTTCATTATTCTGTTTTCTCCTCTTTGACTAAAACCTCAGAGCCTGTTTTTTGTCCTAATTCTAGGAACCTCTCTTTTGTATTCAGCACCATGGGCCCTCTGCTACTGTCCTGAAATTCCTTCTTTTTTTCATTCCTCTGTCACTGTATTGTCCTCAGTCCCCCTGCCCTTTTCCTTTGCTGCTGTCACTTGTCCCATCCCCCTGTTACTTAAATGTGCCCCCTGCCCAGGAACAACCCCAAATACCTACTAAGCATTTTTCTCCTGCTCTTTAAAAGTTAATGTGCCCCATGCTGATTCTTCACATTTTTCCCCAAAGGACTTCATCCTCAATTTCTCTGTTTTTCTTAATAGTACCATAATTTCCTCAGTGACACTGGCTCAAGATCCTGAGTTTGAGAATTGGGTGCTGCACTGTCTCTGGTCTAACTGCAATTAAATAAATATGTCCTGAGTGCCCACTGAGGTGCTGGGTTCTAGGTTTTTTCAGTGGAGGGCTCAGAGTCTGGAGGATTAGAATGAGGATGCCATATAACCAGGGCTGTGGGTACATGTGCTCTGGTAGCCCAGTAATGGGGGACAGGAGTGGGAGGGGGGGAAGGTGACACTCATTCACTTCCCAGGTGCCATTTCCTGTACTAGAATTTTCATGTAGATCATCTCAGTTGAAGCCTATGACCATTTGAGGTAGATATTGCAGGCAAGGAAAGGTAAGCTCAGTGGGGTCAAAATCATATGACTACATAATAAATGCTGGAATAATGATGTGAAATTGGATCTGTTATTTTTCAGGATACTGTGTTGCTTCTTGGTCTGTCACAGAGTAGGTGACAAGTGTGTTTATCGTTTATAGATGAACTTTTCTTAGTAATTCATCTCTAGAAAATAATCCCTAGCTAAGGAACAGAATGTAAAAAGGTACAGAGGTGTGAAAGAATGTGCATTCATGTTCTAGGTAGAAATAAGGAACATAGGAGGAGGACATTTAGGGAGAAAGGCTGTGTTAGGTCAGCATGTTGAGTTTAGGGCATTTATAGGCTGGCATGATTGGTGGGTAAGTAACCAATCTGTAACTTGGTTTGCAGTTTAAGAAAGAAATAGGAAATTAGAATTTAAATTTATGTCATCAGAACAAGGTAGGAATTGGATCCATGGAGGTAGTACAATTATCTAGGTAGGCTGTATAGGACTAAAAGATAACAGACATGAGCAAGGAACATTGGGGAACAGGGAGATTGAGAGGGAGCTGTCAGTGAGTTGGGGGTCATCATGAGAGAACAGATGATAAGGCCCAGAGAACAGTTTCAAAAAGGTCAAGACCAGGAGGGTTTTCCAAGGGATAATTTGAGATTGGGACTAAAAATTACAATAGAATCTGGCAACTAGGAGGTCACTGGAGAAATTGGTTAGAAAAGTTGAATTGGGTGGAATGTAAGTTTCAAGGGGTTGGAACATGAGCAGGGGCTGAAGAGCAGAAAAAAAATATGGCAATGGGCTACTCTATCAAGTTAAGAATGTTTGAGTGTTCTCTTTATGTGGTATTCTCTCCCATTTTCAAGGCCTAGATCAAAAGTAATCTAATCTATGAAATTTCCCTCCATACCCCTTTCTATCTCTGTGTTTCTAGGTGATTCTTAACCTCTACTGTAAACCTGACCACTCTCCAGTCTGTGTCTGTTATTTGAGTACAGCTTCCAAGATTAGAATGTAAGTTCGTTGAGATGGGAGACACTCTTCTTAGTATCACTCATAACACCCAGCCTTGAACCCAGTGGGTGCTCACTAAATGCTTTACGCACAGTAGGCACTTATGAATTATTTAGAGACCAGCATCACAGAAAGCCATGTCGATGTTTCTGAGGTTTACTGTTTATTTATTTATTTATTTTTGAGGGGCGGAGCATATGCTGAGTGAAAGAAATGTAGATAAGCTTTCTGACTGGATTTTCTGCAAGGCAAATGGGTCTGTGTTCTAAAGTTAGCTAGCCCAATCAGTGATGCCTTCAGAACTTTAAATGTTTTGTCTGCATGAAACCACACAATAGGCATGAAATTTTGGTCAGCTTAATGTTTTGTTCAGTTTGTTAAAGTTTTTTAACTGATTTGCCTAGGAGTTTTGACTTAGTTTAGAAATTACCTTTCAGGGGTTACAGTCAACCTGTGTCCTGGATAGATTTGGGGTGATGAAATGGAGAAGAAGGGGTGCTAACCACAGAGGAAGAACATTGCCTTAGAATGTTCTAGAAACCCAACTACTACTCAGCATTGACTGCCTTCTAGGAGCAGACACTCTGAAAGGACAATGCTTGTATTGTACTGTAAGATGTAAAACTATTGAAATAAAGATAAAACATGGTTCTGGTCACAAAAACAAAATAAAAAAATAAAAATAATGCTCTAGAAAGAGCACTGCACTTAGAGTCAGGATATCTGATTTCTGTTTCCAATCCTGCTCCTCATTAGTGTTGCTACCTCATTTAACTCCTTCCCTGTGTCTTAGTCTCCACATCTGTAAAACAGTTGGTTACGCAAGATGTCTCTAAGATTGTCTTTCCTATTTTAACATTCTATGAATCTATTGAAAACATTTCTACAGTCATATTTCACCAAATATTTCTACCCTCATACTTGCTACTTTCCAATATCCATTCGGCAGTGAACATGGAATTACTGGAGGAGGGAAGCTCAAAACTGGCTCCATTCCTCCCTCCCCTTCATCTTAATCCTGCCTTGCTGTCATTATAAAGAACTAAATGCGACCTGATGGCCCTGGTTTGATTGCTGAACTGTAAGCCCCGCAGGGAAGGGGACCTTGTCTAATCTATGTGTATCACCCCAGAACCATGGTTCCGAATCCTACACAGGCTGCTCTGCTTGTTTGCTTAACTGACCGTTTGAGTGCTAGCTGTGTAGAATCTGTGTGGTGACCTGTTGAAGGTGAATTGCTCAGCTTGGCAGGTAATTCTTGATTCCTATTTGTTGCTATTGATTTTAATTTCATACTGTATTTCAACAATTATTCTACATTTCTACATAGATGCAGAAACTTTCAATATCATGTAAAATATGTAACCAGCAGAACAGAAGAATATCCTTAGCAGTGACTTCTTTGTTACATGTTCTATCAGAGTTTAGGTGACAACTCTTGCTGTTTCTCACTTCCTGAGTTATGATCAGTTTTTCAGTTGGGTTTTTGGAGGAAGGTAGGGATGGGTGGATGGGAAGAGCCTTCTTATCCGATGTGACAGGACAGGTTGTTTTAATGTAAAGGCTGGTTAAAAATGGGAATCTAAAAAAGTGCTGCATACACAGCTCAAACCTTTTATTTTTAGTTTAAAAACCTGCGAATGCACATCCATTTCCCAATCTTTTGATATAGAGTCAAGACTTGACTCTTCCACACACATTACGAACCATGCCCAATTTCTCTCTTAAGGTGGAGGGGAACTTAGACACTTGTACAAAGCAAACTGAATACAGAATCCTTCCAGATATTTATGGTAATTTTACCAGGCTTTTAAAATTCCTTCACCACCATGTAATTAAACATAACTTTAGAATCTTTCTATACTCTTTAACCTAATTTTCATAGAATTAGCTCTCTTTTTTGCACTCACGTTTCATTGGTTTCTATATTTAGTTATATAATTTTTAACAGCATGTAAAACTGTTAATGGGCTAAAGAATAAATTCAGCATGCTCTTGGCAGGCACAGAATACACCTGGTGGGCACAAAAGCCCATGGCCTTCCTACTAGCCCTGTGCCTGGACCGGGCCACAGCCATCGGCCACTGTGATTTTTAGAGCAAATGGAATGTGTTGGTTCATCTGGTGACTTAGTTAACAGAGACCCCTTACAAGAGCATTGACTGTAACTTTGAAGTATCTCTTCAACTAAAAAGCCAGAGATATCCTTGGTCTTATTGCAGGTCCTACTCAGAACAGCCAAAACTGATTTTTTTTTTAAATCTGATGCTTGCCGTGTTGATTGAGCACACTTGTAGGTTGGTTTCCTTCCTGTCATCTCTGTAGCTGGCTCGTGGCCAGGCGCACCTCTCTCAATGCTTATTAGGCACTGAGATCACTAAGATAGTCTTGGGTAAATCTTTATCATTGTCATCACTGGCAGTAAGTATTTTAGTGTACTTACAAATGGGAGGTATTATATAAGATGCTGAGAATGCAGACTATGAATTATGGTCCCTGTTCCTAAGAAGCATGGAATCAAGTTGAAGAGGAAGGATGTTTATGTGCACCAATGGGCACATATATGGAAAGATAATAGTATGGGTAACATATGCAAATTACCAAATGAGCTGTATAGATAGCAAGGATGAAAGGAATTCAAATAGATTGAATATTATAGTCCTAATCATGTTTTACACAAAGAGTTGAAACCACTCTTATCATATCTTGTGGCATATTTGGACATAGATGAGATAACTGGACTTAGACAGGGACATTCCAAAAGGGGAATTGACATGGAAATGGACTAGTTACTGGGTGGGAGTTGATGCGAAGTGAGATTCACTGCATGTGCTGGGAAAAGTGCAACCCAAATGGCAGAAGTCAGTGTTCTGAGCCTCTGCACACAGGCCAGCAGTGTTAACTGCAATGTCCTGTTATGGTCTGCGGGGTCACTATTAAGATACTGGGCCAGGCAGACAATTGTCAGAGGAGACAGGGCTCAAGCCACAGTGCAGCGGTTCCTGGGGGCTGCTGTCGTAAGGTAACTTAGCCCCACATATTGACCAAATCAAGCACTCTTTTTTTAAAGATTTTATTGCGGAATTGGGGAACAGGAACAGTGTTGGGGAATTGGGGAAGGGGAAAAGCCAAGTTGTCGTCCTTCAGTCTTAGTTGTGGGGGGCACAGTTGGCTCAGCTCCAAGTCCAGTCAGCATCTGGCTGCCCGTTGGCAGCGCTCGGCCGCTCAGCCCAAGGTGCCATGTTCAGCCTTAGTTGTGGGTGTGCATAGCCCACCATCCCATGTGGGAGTCGAACTGGCAACCTTGCTGTTAGGAGCATGTACTCTCATCAGCTGACCATCCTGCCACCTGTTGGCAGCTCAGTAGCAGCTCAGCTCTGCGCTGCTCACTGGCCCATGTGGGAATCGAACCGACAACCCTGTTGCTCAGAGCTTGCGCTCTTAACCAATTGAGCCAGTTGGCTGGCCCCAAATCACACACTCTTGACATTAGACACTTTACCATGGTAGGGAGGCTTACTTGTCTTGGCACTAGAAAGGTGGCACAAACTTCTGTTCTCCCACCCCACTTCTGGGAAAGAAAACATTTATAATTTGAGCTTTTCCCCTGAGGATGCATGTGACCAGTGGGAGATGTGGCTCCTTCTGGACCCAAATTTGTCTGTTCTGGGCCCCTGACAAGTCTCCTGTTTAGGGAAGAACTTAGAGGAGCTGTGTGCCATCTGAGTCTCACCTGAAGGAGGTGCATAGCGTGTGTCTGTCATCCCCCACAGGCTTGCTCCATGATGAGTTGATACCTGAGTCCTGTACTTCAGAATGTGACTGGTTGCCCCTCTTCAGAAGCAAAAATAAACTATTTCTTAAGCTTGTTTTCTCCTAAGACAGAAGAATGGTTATTTGGTTTTTATTGTCTTACTGAGTTTATCTTATTCAGCAAAGCATTTGACCAATACTAAAAGTCAAAACCTAGCTCTAGCAGAGTCTCTGATTCATCTACGCTTTTTCTGATTTCTGATGTTTTAAACCAAAGCAGAAGCACAGTATCTAACTCTAAACAGAGTGGCATTATTTTCAATGTGAAATAATCACAGCAACATTCAATGGAAAATACTTTCACATGGGGTGGCACCTGCATCTCCCCTGAAGGTGATCACAAAAAGAATATTACACAATGACTTTATTTTCAGAGCAGTTCCAATCAGGCCTGAGATTAGAGTCAGCGAAGGGATACCAGGCCTGGAAATTGAACTTTGATTTTTTTGTCCCAAGGTCCACACAAATCGTTGCATTTGTACCTGTTAAGAAAGCAGGCTTGTAGTTAAAGCCTGCGGATCAGTCTAGGCAGCTGTGTGAATGGCAAAGAATGTCGCTTTGTAACTGTTGGAATCCTTACTCCCCATGGGTGGGATTACCTGTCCTGCACATTTCTGTGGGGACTTAGGGGGGTCACCTTTCCGTGTGGGATTCTGTTGCATTACTTTCTTTTTTTTGTGCCATCTCTGTGAATTTCCCTTTTTATCATTAGAGGACCTCTGTATCTGTTTGTTGTCTGTCTTTCCCATGAGAAACAAGTTCATGACTTTTCACAGATGTGTTTATCCATAGTGTGTAGAATAGAGTCTGCATGTAGAGGGTCCTCAATAAATACCTGTAGAATAAGTGTGTTCTTTATTTCTGTATATTCCCATCAACCCACTGTCCCCTTGTGTCAACTACACACTAATAAACAGTCCACGGTGCCAGTCACTGGTAAGGAAATGGTTAGGGGAGGTCACTAATGATGGCAAAGCTGGGCCCTGGTGCCACAGGACCTGGGACACTAGACAGGTTATCGAAGGTGGATCAGTAAAGATTCTATTACCAGAACCAAGACTAAGGGTTTGATTCTAAATTCTCCAGACTAACGGTTCAAATCCTGGGGTGGACCTCAGTCTCTATATTGGAGTCAGTAACCCTGAATTAAGAGATGAGTGTTGAAGGGACAAAAATCAAGACAAATCATGATAGAACGTTTTTTGGGGGGAGAGGTTGTCATGTGTCAATTTTTAAAAAAATTTATTTTTCAATTACAGTTGACATCAATATTATATTAGTTTCAGGTGTACACCATAGTGATTATGCATTTATACAAGTATACCTTATGAAGTGATCACCCCAATAAGTCTAGTACCCATGCATATAGTTATTACAATATTATTGACTATATTCCCTATGCTGTTATTTTACATCCCTGTGACTATTTTCATAACTAACAATTTGTACTTCTTAATTCCTTTCAATTTTTTCACCCCTCCACCCACCCCCACCCATATGAAAACCATCAGTCTGTTCTCTGTATCTATTGGTTTGTTTCTGTTTTGTTTTGTTTGCTTCTTTTGTTTTTTACATTCCACATATAAGTTAAATCATATGGTTTTTATCTTTTTTTGTCTGACTTATTTCACTTAGCACAGTGCCCTCTAGGTCCATCCATGTGTCACACATGCCAGGATTTCATTGTTTTTCATGGCCAAGTAATATTCCATTGTATATACAAGTATGTACCACATCTTCTTTATCCATTTGTCTATCGATGGACACTTAGGTTGCTTCTATACCTTGCTATTGTAAATAATGCTGCAGTGAACATGGGGGTGCATATATGTTTTTTTTGTTTTTTCTTTAGCTGAGCCATCCTGCCACCTGTTGGAAGCTCAGCAGCAGCTCATCTCGGGCCGGGAATCAAACCGGCGACCCTGTTGCTCAGAGCTCGCACTCTTGAGTGAGTTCTTAACCAATTGAGCCATTCGGCTGGCCCATATCTTTTTGAATTAGTGGTTTACATTTCTTCAGATAAATACCCAGAAGTAGAATTTCTGGGTCATATGGCAGAGCTTTATCCCCTTAACTCTTTTGGCCAATGTAATCCTTATGAATTGGCTGGAATTGGGCATCGTTGGTTCTTGTACGGCTGAGCGACAATTTAGTAGTTAAATAGAACTATGGACAAATAATTGTTATTGAAATCTGTTTATTAAGAAAAAAATTTAAAATTACCTCAATATCCTTTCTGCTTGCCTCTGTAAACCAAGTGCTTTTTAGCAGAAATATATATATATATACCTTTTTTCCCTCCACATGACTGCACAGAATACTGGCAGAAGAGAGCAAAAAACTTCCAAAGTACTAATTTCAGGCACATAAACAGTTATATTGGCTCCTGAAGAGGGAATCTCCTCATATTTATTCCAGTAAACATTGTTTTCTGGGCATCTGCTATCCCAGCAGTCTTCGCTGCTCCATTGGAATGCGCTGCCGCCCAGTCCCATTCCTTCCCACAGGTATGGTGTCTACGGACCAGTTCAATATATCTCCTGGCTGTTGAGAGCCCAACCTCTATCCATTTGGCCTGAATTTATTAAACTCCATTACTAGGAAATTATGTATCACAGGGACATCAAGGCCATATACAGTGAGTGAACCCTGTTTTATATTTCTAACCTCTCCTCTGTTTGCATCTCTTTCTGCCCAGATTTTTGTTTCTCTAAATTTCCAAATCACCTACTATAAAGTGCCCATTTCTCTTTCCCAGCTGCTCTCTTATGTTATTTATAATAGGCCCAGAAGAAAATGTTCATTCAAATTGGAAAGTGATTATGTCAGAGAAGAGAGAGATTTGGCAATGCTATCTGGAGTTGAAGCCCGTGACATTAAAAATATAAAACGTGCTGAGCTAGGGCTACAGCAGAAGGTGACAGTTGAGTGTATGTGTGGCAGCCAAGACGAAAGTCCTCTGGGCTGATGACAGGCCAAGAGCATTATTGAATGTGTGGTCCTAGAGCTTCAGGCATCAATTATTCTTTTCTGAAAGAATTATTTAAGAATAAGCATGTCGAAAATTGTTATTGTCATCCACGTTTTACCAGAGCTAAAATAATTAAGTGAATCGTGATTTGAGAATTATGACAAAGAGCTAGACATTTGGGGGAAATGAAAGCCTTCTGCTTGATCTTGTCCAATCAATACAAACTCCAGAGGTCCCTGTCCATTGAAAAAATTGAAAAGATCTCTGGCATTCCTACAAGCTTTCTGAAAATCTTTACATAAATTCTGTAGTAACTGATGGATTGTTTTTGTTCCGGAATACTGGCATTCAATGTGAATTCTACATTTAAAAGGACCTTGGGACATGGGTCCAGGACACAGGTAGATAAATCCCTTGTTTCTAGAAGTATTAATGATACCAGTACTAATTCAGAAATTGCTAGGACTAACATCCTGTGTCGAAATTTGGGGTGGCTGGTTCCCATAGATTTCTTATTTCCATTTGAAGATCTGTATAATTCCTTACTGGTCTGAAACTATGTCATTCCATGATTAGTGGAGAAGTTTCTAAGTTTCCTTATCAATGTATTTTTAAATCTAATTGAGCTAAGAATGTATCCCATTTACAGGATACCAAGTCTGATGTTCAGTATTGTAACCTCTAGTCACCCATCCCTCAGCCCTGAGATTTGGTTGGCCTCCAACCTACACCTCAATATGTGGCCTTGCCACCGACCTGGTCCCTCAAGCCAGTAACCTCTGAGTTCACCTTGGCTCCTTTCTCTCCCTTCCTCCCCATACCAGTCCACCACCAAGTCCCGTTGTTTCTTTCCCTAAATATCTCTTGAATTCCTTTTTCTTCTTCCCATTAGCCTCGCAGTGCAAGCTATTTCTCTCTCTCCTGGATAATGTGAGAACTTCTTAGAGTCCTTGCTGCTAATCTTGTTCCCCACCCTCCTTCCACCCAGTCTCCCTAAAGCAAACTGTGTGATTGTTAACAATGCAAACTGTTGATGTCAATCTTGAGCCTAAAAGGTTTTGTGCTTTAATGTCCAATGTCCTCAACGTGGCTTTCAGGGTTCTACAGGGTCTGGCCCCTCCTTGCTGCTCCAGCCGTGTCCTACTCTCTCTCCTTTCTAGCCATGTTGGATCTCCTTGAGCAACATGTCAAGCTCTTTACCAACGTTGGTCCTTGGCAGATGTACTTTTCTCTACTAGGAACACCTTCCCATTCTCTTCTCCCCTTCATTCAGCAACCTCCCATTCAACTTAAAAATTCAGCTTAGACTTTACTCCTTCTGTGGAGTCTTCCTCATCACTCTAGTTGATCTCTTGCTTTATAGCTTTACAAAATACTGCACTTTGTAGGAGCAAACTCTGACTAATATTTGATTGCTCTATGCTTATTGGGTGCTAGATTTCATGAAGGCAGGGTGGGTCTGTCTTATTCACAGAGCTTGGAACATATCAGCTACTCAGTAAATATTTGTTGCACACATGGGGACTCACAAAAATGATTGATAACCCTGCCTTAAATGTGTTTTTCATGTAGAAAAAGCCCAAGCCAACAGAGCAAAAAAGAAAGTAGAGGCATTATCTAGTCAGTATAGATCAGCCCATGGGAATATGGAAGGTCTTCCGATCGATGCTAATTTGACTTCCAAAGTGAATTCCCCAGTACAATAAAATAATTTAGTCTTCATGTACAGTTGCTCCTTGAACAAAGTGGAGATTAGGGGCACTGCCCCCAACTTCCCTACCCCCACAGTTGAAAATCCACATATAACTTTTGACTCCCCAAAGACTTCACTGCTAATAGCCTATTGTTCAGGGAAGCCTTATTGACAACATAAACAGCCAATTAACACATGTTATGTATGTTATATGTATTATATAATGGCATTCTTACAATAAAGTAAGCTAGAGGAAAGAAAATGTTATTAACAAAATCATAAGGAAGAGAGAATACAGGTACTATATTTATTGAAAAAAAATCTGCATTTAGTGGATTCACACACAAACCCGAGTTGTTCAAGGGTCACCTGTATATGTAGTTTTTTGTTTCTTTGGGTTTTTTTTAGCTGAGCCATCCTGCTACCTATTGGAAGCTCAGTGGCTGTTCAGCTCGGGCCGGGCATCGAACTGCTGTTGCTCAGAGCTCAAACTCTTGAGTGAGCTCTTAACCAACTGAGCCACTCGGCTGGCCCTGTATATGTAGTTTTAATCTGAGTGTGACATCCACATCCTGGGTAAGTAAATTTGGTTTTAATTAGTCATCCTGTGCCAGTCCAAGATTGGGCATTTGTGTCCAGATGGTATGGAAAATTCACTGTCTTCCGTGCTGTGCCTTCTTTTTAAAAGTATTTTTCAGGGTATGTGTCTTTCTTCTCTATTTCCATGTGCTTTTCAAACACATAAATACAAAAATGGTTTTGTGGGGTGGGAATGGGTTAGAGGCAAACATCTTGTACTGTTTTGGTATTTAATCTCCCAAAAGCATTTTTTTGGTAACATGTTGAAATTTACAACCCTCCCAAGTCATAGTCCCTTTCAGAAATATTGCTGAGTAAAAAATTCCAAGTAACAGTTGAAACAGTTTGTTGGCCTGCCACATGTTCCAGCAATAGCATCGCTCTTGGTGAGTTGCCTTGGGCTGAATCTCAGCCTCTACATTTATGAAACTTTGCTGCTGTAAAAATGATGAGGCGAGAAATGGTGCTGTGCTCATGGGGCTTGCTTCAGTGAGATGATTGCCATCTCATCACAACAAATACCATGGGTTTTGGCATCTTCAGATTAGCACCAAATCAGCTTTCTATCATGGTATTTGGCATTTTCAAGTAATTGAGATTGCTTTGGTTTGATAGAAACATGAGCATCGTTCTTGCCATGGGCAGCATCTCCTTGGGTTGTTCATGAAGGATCCAATGCAGCTTTAGCCTTTTGAGAGACAGATGGAGGCTTCAAATGGTTGTATGAAAACAGCACGCATCAGATTCCTGGAAGACTTTAGTATTTTTATTTGTTACCAGCAGGAACAATCAACATCATCAGCATATCTGAAAATCTCAATAATGAATTTAATTTATCCTTTTGAGTTGAGAATGATTTAGGGGAGAAATGTTTTTTGAACACAGTTGTGATTTTTTATTTGATTTCAGGAAATATTTTCTGTCTACTTATTTGCTTTTCCTGGAAGTACTCTTGATATGCGGTTTGCTGAATCAACATTTAACAAATCATCATAATTCTCAAAACACCTTTAATGTAAATTGACTTGGCCATATATATATATATATATATATATATATATATATATATATATATATATTTCCTTTATGTATACAGCAAACTCAGCATTATTTAGACCATTGTCTACTTGATTGTTCAGTTTCTGGAGTATCTAGGTCCCTGGCCTCTCCTTTTTCTTATCACTCTCTGCCTGTCTTTGACCTGTTTGTATCTCCTCTACAGAAGGAGGAATAGGACCATAGAGTCTACCATTCAGTCAACAAACCCTCCTCACCGTGAATGCCCAGTACCATCTGTGTGCTATGGGAATGTGCTGTTCATATGGGGAGGTGATATCCGTGAAGAAGTTGCAATCCATTTAAGATGGCATATTATCAGGTTGTGAGTTGGTGGTTCAGACTGCATGAGGAGGTGAGAGACATAGAAGGGAAAGGCAAGACTGCGGAGAGACAGCATCAGAGGATGAGGAGGATTTGGGCAGAAATAAGATAGAGATCACAGACCTTCAAGGGACTGGTTTTCAGCCAGTGATCTGTGATGGGCAAACCGCAGAAATGATTGGGGGCAGAGTGGGCTGGATTATGGAAGGCTTTGATTGTTGCACAGGGGCTGAGTTTGGAGGGAATGTAAGAGGATTTTTGGCTTTGTGTGGTAGATGATAGGAAGGCATTGATTTTGACCCAATCTTTGAAATGCAAAAGAATTATCATGATTCTTTGTAAGGAGCTTTGGCTAAAATCTTGACAGCAAAAACTAAATGAAAGCTTAAAATTAAGTTTGGGGAAATTTATCAGTTAACTTTAAAAGTTTTAATTCTTCTAGTTTTCAGAGATGACTGAGAATTAGCTTCATGTCATTTTCCCCCTTATTTCTCTTATCCCTTTGTATATTCATTGATAAGAGATTTGCATTTGAAAAGTTTTATTATACGTTCCAGTAGTTCCAGTAGGAAAATTACACATTGTTGATAAATGTAACTTTTATAATCCCTACTGTTGTTGGAGCACAGTTAATTTTATTAACATTTTCTCCAAAAAAAAAAGAAAGAGAAAATGGAATAAATACTTGTGCAGCCCCTTCATTATCTTGTCTGCCCTTGCTTTATTCACTTTGCTGAATTCTAATGGGAAAGAAAGGGGGCTGTCCAGTACTTTTCTTTCCATATGACATTTCAGCACTCCTCCAGTCCATTGCTGTAATGAAAATTGACAGCTGTTGAAAAAAAAAACTAACAGTAACCGTTCAGAGGAGAGCACCTGCTACATGGACCATGAACAGCAGAGGATCCTCTCCAGCCTAAATATGATGCCATCCTTCAAATGTATTAGAGTCCACCCTGTTAGATGCTCAAATGTTAGCCAGTCTCAGGGCAGGAGATGGGCAGACCATTTACCCCAAATGCCTAGTCATCCATCACCTTGCTCACAACAGTCAGAAGTTTTTAGTTTAAAGGCAGCAATGCCCCAAGGGCCTTATCATTTGTTCTTTGGACTTTTCAGAAACAAATTAGGGCACAAGATATCTTAATAGCATTAACATCAAAGATTAGTTCTTATCCAGATTTTCTTTTCTTTTTTTAAATAAAATGTTCCATTTACTGGTAAGCAAAGCAATATCAGATTGATTTGCTCTGAAGAATGACTAAGGTATGACTATTGTCACAATAGTGGAATTTGAACAAATATACTAGTTCAATGTTGAACTTTGAAGGGGCTCTGTCTTTATTGCACTGATAGAGCTATTATTGATCAGAATCTGCTAGCAAGTCTCCTTTGGGAATTTCTCTGAGATAGTAGATAAGACACACAAAATAATCACATTCTTTTTTCTTAAACCTCAAATGATATCACCTAGCAGAGTCACCCACAGTTTTGAACCAGCTTTGCTTTGAGTGACTTTTGGCTGTCTCCTAAATAAGCTCTACTCTCAAAGTGGGAAGATTTGCCATCAAAAGATTGTGCTTAAGTCTATAATGGAAATTTCAAAAGTGGGTCCCCAAGTGATTTTCATCAATGACAACATTACTGGAACTGCATCATGTCTCCAGATGACTAACTTGAACAAGAAAATATGCAACTAAATATACACACGCTTTGGCATTTGTTAACCAATAGGTGCTGTAATAACAGCATGGGATTTGATGCCAAAAAAACCGGGTTGAATTCTAGTTCTGTTACCTTGCAGAAGTTACTAGCTATGAGAGTCTCAGATTCCTTAGGGTAAAAGAGGGATTAGAATATCCATTTCATAAGTGTTTGTTAGGATTAACTGGAATGAAGTAAAACTGGATTAAATGTGTATATACATATATACTGGGTGCCAAAAAAAGGTATACAAGTGAACAACTTGGTCAACGTTGCTCAGGCAGTAGTTTGCTGTAATCAGAAGTGCCTGGGTGCTGATGGTTACCACTTTGAGCACCTCTTGTAATTGCAGAAGTGAAATGTGACTTGCAGTCATCTTTTGTTATTGGTATATATTATATATTATTACAATTTTAATACAATTTTCCTTTCTTAAAATATATATACATTTTGGCACCCTCTGTATATATAGTATACTTATCCATCCATCCATCCATCCATCCATCCATCCATCCATCCATCCATCCATCCCATACAGCAAGAGCCCAATAAATGGCAGTTATTGTTAACAACATAAAAATTGTCATTGTAATGATTGATCCTTCCTATTCTATGTGGTTTAAACTTCTTGGATGCATCCATCAGTTGTTCTTCTCTTCTTTTCTCCTTCTTTTCCCCTTATACCTTTCTTATCCCTTTAAAGTCTTCTTTTTCTTCCATGTCATCATTTTCTCTCTTCTTTCATCTTTCCCTCCCATAAGTCCCTTCTCCTTTATAAATGAAAAAATGGCTGTGTGAGCTCTGGGGTTTGTTATTGGCTCCCTGCCCTGCACCAAGTTTGCTGTGTGGTTTGTGCATCTCCTCAATTGTGTGCAAGCTCATTAAGGGTAGGATCTGTGTTCTCTGGCTGTGTTCTCTCTCTGGGAAGGCTTTGCACTCAGGGGAAACTTATTGACTAGGAGAGGGCAGAGGATCCATGATCTTGTAAGCTGGTCAGTCGTTGATTGGCACCTGACTCTGGCTGTTGGGTACTGACTCTGTAGCTGATTAATTGTCTGGGATTTTCTTGCTAAGAAACATGTGCCCTTTTTGCGACCCTTGGTGAGCAAGGGTTTTTTTCGAGGTCAGGAAGGGGAAGGACAAAGAGGGAGATGATAATCAATTATGATTATTTTTGTCAATGACGAGGTATAAGGTTTGGTGGGGTGAATGATAAATCTATTATTAAAGGTCATGTGTGTGAATTATCTATTGAGTTTTCCACAATAAAAATAATCTTTACTGTGTTTTTCTAATTATGTAAATAATACACATTCACTTTTAAAATATTCACACAATGCCAAGCAATATAAGGAGGAAAGTAGAAATCACCTGGAATGCCAACGCTAGGTATGGGTTTTGTCTTTGCAAAGTTTTCAGGTTCCTAAATGGCTCCCATTAAATATGGTGACCTATTCTTTCATGAAACTTTTTATGTATATAGATACAGAAATATCTTCTGCAAATTCATGCAAATCGTATCACAATGCTGTTTATTAGATTTGTGTACATAATTTTTTTACTGTCATTATATTTAAAATGGTGTACACTTGTATACACTGCTCTGTATCTTGCTTTTCTCGGTTAACATCATGGAAATCCCTCTATGTTAACAGGAATGGATCTAACTCATGGATTTTCAACCATGGCACGATTGATATTTTGGGCTGGATAATTCTTTGTTGTCGAAGGGCTGTTTTGCCCATTGTAGGAGGTTTAACAGGATTGCTGTTTGTTACCTACTAGATCACAGTTGTACCTAGCCCTCCCCCGGCCCCTGCCCAAGTTGTGACACCAAAAATGTCTTCACACATCACCAAACATCTCATGGGGGACAAAAATTGTCATTGGTTTAGAACCACTAGTCTGATTCTTTTCAATAGTTGTATAATACTCTACTGTATGGATGTGCCACTTTTGTGCAATTGTTCCTTTCCTGGTGGTAATTCAATTTTTTTCCAGTATCTTTTTTGCCTGTCAAATTTATGATTAGACGGATGCTGCTCTTGGTCCATGGTTGTCATTTAGGAACCTGAAAACTTTGCAGAGACAAAACCCATACCTCTCCTTGTGCAAACAAGCATTGGTTAGCCTGGCCTTCATTCGCTTTATTCCTGAGTGTGCCCAAAGAGCAACTATAAATAAGTGAAGCTGATGACTGGCCTGTGACACACTGGGACGCCATGCCCCATCTATCATGGGTAGGTGCTCTGCAGCCCCAGATCATGGCAACCAGGTGGGAATGAAGACCCAGCCTTACCAAATATTCTAGTTTTTAAGAGAAACTGGAAATGTGTATTTTACGTAAAATAATTCCCAATATTTCTAAGGCTGAAAACTAATTTAATATTTTGGAAAGAACAATGTACAGGCTAAACAAAACAGGTCTCCTGCCCAAATCTGGCCTACTGGTTGCCATTCTACAACCTCCAGCATAGATATTTATCATAATTGTGATTGCTGCCTTCCTGGGGTTTTGGTCCCTTCAATGACTAGTAGTGAGGCTCTAGTACAGCGCTTTGGCCGTGCACAATGACTTTGACCCACCTTGTCTGTAGTGGTCCCATCTTACCTCTTAGTAGGTTCCCATCCTTTCTTAGAGAGAGCCCATGCTGACATAGCCTATACTATCTTCACGTCCAACTCTGTCTAAGCCACCCTGGGTGCTTGGCAGCTGATGACTTATGTGTTCTCAGGGTCAGTGCTGCTGGATGCCTCAGAATCTGCCTGTCTCCAGCTTCAGAACTTACCTCCACTGTGCCTGGGGTGGCTCCACGGTGGGAGGGGGTGTTTACTGGAACTTGGTGATTCAACAGCTTGGAAGCCACATGCTCTTTAGCAGAGGCTCTACAGCCAGTGCCAGGTAGGGGTAGCCCTCTGCCTCCTGCCTCCCTTTCCAGGTGTCTTCACCACCGTCTCTAATAGCTGGATTTCATAGAAACCCTCCTTTTCGATTCTATTTTCCAGCTGATTTATCTGGTTGTCCATGTTTCTATGATCCATCCTTGGGAGGCAACACTTAGGTGCCATGTGTTAATTTGAGTTTTTGTAAAGCTAATTAACCTTCCCCCACCCTCCAAAGTCTTTCAAGACAATAGCATTGTTCTTCTATTCAGCACTGGTTTAAAGAGGAGGATTTGGGTTTGGGAAATGATTAGAGGCAGGTTTTATGGTGTTCTACTAGCTTAAAGATTACATAATATTAGATTTGCAGATGCTGCCTTAATAAATTAGATATTAGGCTGGTGATGATTTGGAAGACACAGCAACATGTGATAACTAGCAAACTTTAACTGGGATTGGATTGATTGGCAGCTTGCCCCTTCAGTTGGGAATGTGTTGCACTGTAGTTCCTATGGATTCAACTTGCTGGCTTTTTGGACCCACAGCTGCCAACAGCTCTTAGTTGCTGAAGAAGGCAGGCAGATTGGGCAGGCTGAGAGGAATGCCATGTGTTGGAACAGGCTTTTATCCTAGTGCCCACTCTGCTGCCAGGATGCTGTCAGCACAGTCTGAGAAATGCTTTAGGGACTGCCCACCAGCTTGACACCTGTGTTGGCCAAGGTCAGAATCCTCCAAAATCTGACTGCTTGTTGGCAGTTGCAGCAGGAGAAGTGATGGCATGAGAAGAGACACGTTTCTCCACGAGAACAGATAGTGTGCTCCACTGCAAGTCTAGAGACCTGAATTCCCCAAATCCCTTAACTTCTCTGAGCCTCAGTAGCCTTATCTGGAGCATAGGGGCCAAGCTAAACTACCTTTTCTATCCCTTAGAGATGTTATCTAAGCCAATTGCATGTGTACGCACACACACACTGACACATCCACACACGTATGGTGTATGTCTTATGGATTGAATCGTGTCCTTCCAAAATTTACATATTAAAGTCCTAACTTCCGGTATCTCTGAATGTGATGCTATTTATAAATAGAGTTGTTGCAGATGTGATTAATTAAGATGAGGTCATGCTGGAGTAAGGCAGACCCCAATCTAATATGACCGGTATTCTTATAAAAAAGGGAAACTGGGACACAGACATGCACACAAGGAAAACAATGTAAATAGACTTTTATAATACCACAAGCTTAGGAAATAACAGAAACTAGGAAAGAAGCCTCAAATAGATCCTTTCCTAGTACCTTGAGAAGCAGCATGGCCCTGCTAACACCCTGACATTGAACTTCTACCCTTTAGAACTGTGAGACAATAAAAATTTCTGTTGTTCAAGTCACTTGGTGTGTGGTATTTTGTTATGGCAGCCCTAGAAAACTAACACTGTATACACACACACACACACACACACACACACACACACGAGGTATAATCAAATAATATGGTGAATGTTTAAATTTTAAAAATTTAATATAGTAAAAGACACATTCCCATTAATCCCCCTCAAAATACTGCCCCTTGCTTTAAACACACTTATCCCATTGTTCTTGCCACTTTCTGAAGCAGTTCTGGAAGTCCTCTTTCATGAGTGTTTCCAGTTGCGCTGTCATGGCTGCCTCGATGTCCTGAATTGATTCAAAATGTTTACTTTTCATGGTCATTTTGACTTTGAGGAAGAGTCAGAAGTCGCAGAGTGCCAGATCCAGTGAATAAGGTGGATGAGGACATGCTGTAATGTTTTTATTTGACAAAAATTGCGGTACCAGAAGTGATAATGTGACACAGAAAGTTGTCATGATAGAGGACGAAGTAAAGACATTCACAAAAGAGAACTTCCAGAAGTGTTTCAGAAAGTGGCAAAGATGATGGGATTAAGTGTGTTTGAAGTGAGGGGAAGTATTTTGAGGGGGATTCATGGCAATGAGTCTTTTCCTGTAATAAATTTTTTTTATTTAAACATTCACCATATCTTTCGATCACACCTCACATATAAATATATGTATATACATATATGTATGTATATAGTATACACACACACACACACACTCAATTATTTGAAATATTTAAGGCTCACCAGCATCCTCTGGTATATTGTAGGACAGCACAAACCTGGTCATGGCAGTGTGGGGTTAATTGGTTCACAGTACAGGCTTAGATAGGTGGATGGACCAAAAAGTAAGATCACTGAGGGAAAGGACTATATCAGTTCTACTTGGCACCTTATCCTCAACACTTGGCACATTATCCATTTTGGTTGCTAGTTATGAATAGATTAAATGTGACCAGGGAAATTATTATGATTGGGTTTACTTTTTTTTTTAATTGATGTAAAATTTACATAACGAAAATTCACCATTTTAAAGTGCACAATTCAGAGTTTTTTTAGTATATTCATTAAATACATATTCATGTATATTGTCCTCAGTAATTTTTGTTGTTGTTATTGGTTTTTTGATAGTAGTGATCCTAATGGTTGTGAGATGGAGTCTCATTGTACTTTGATTAGCATTTTCTGAGTGATCAGTGATGTTGAGCATCTTTTCATGTGCTTATTGGACATTTGCATATCTTCTTTTGAGAAATGTCTGTTCAAGTCTTTTTCCCATTTTTTAATTAAATTGTTTATTATTTCTGTTGTTTAGTTTAGGAGTTCTTTATACATTCTGGATATGAATCCTTTATCAGATTTATAGTTTGTAAATATTTTCTCCCATTGTGCAGGCTATCTTTTCACTTTCTTGATAATGCCCTTGATGCACAAAAGTTTTTAATTCTAATTTATATTTTTTTCTTTGCTTGTGCTTTTGGTGTCATGTTTAAGAAATTATTGCCTAATTCAGGGTCACAAATATTTATACCTATGCTTTCTTCTAAGAATTTTATAGTGTTAGCTCTTACATTTAGGTATTTGATCCATTTTGAGTTAACTTTTGTATATAGTGTGAAGTAGGGGTCCAAATTAACTTTTTTATGTGGCTATTCAGTTGTCCCCTACACCACTTGTTGGAAAATCTGTTTTTTCCCCATTGAATGGTCTTGGCTCCTATGTTAAAATCAGTTGACCATAGACACATGGGTTTATTTCTGGACTCTTACACTATTTCATTGATCTGTATATCTATCTTTTTGTTAGCACTACACTCTTTTGAATACTGTAGCTTTTTAGTATGTTTTGAAATTGGGAAGTTTGTATCATCCAACTTTCTTCTTTTTTCAAGGTTGTTTTGGCTGATGAGTCTTTCTTTTTTTTTAAGATTTTTATTGGGGAATTGGGGGGATGGGAACAGACAAGTTGCTGTCATTTTATTCTTCAGTCTAGTTGTGGAGGACATTGCTTCACTGGCCCAAGTTGGCACCATCATTGCGCTCTTCCCGGGTGAGGCAGATCAGT
>NW_017731695.1:1292742-1297775 GCF_001890085.2 Hipposideros armiger
CAGCATTGCAGGAAATGTTAAAGGGGCTTCTTTAAGCAGAAGAAAGAGAAAAACAACCTAACTAATGAAGACCAGGAACACAAATAACAAAATGGCAATAACTACACACCTATCAATAATCACATTAAATGTAAATGGATTGAATGCTCCAATCAAAAGACATAGGGTGGTTGAGTGGGTAAGAAAGCAAGACTCTTGTATATGCTGTATACAAGAGACTCACCTCAGATCAAAAGACACATACAGGCTGAAAGTAAAGGGATGGAGTAAAATATTTAATGCAAATGGAAAAAAGCTGGAGTAGCGATATTTATGTTAGATAAAATGAACTTTAAATTAAAGAACATAATAAAAGACAAAGAAGGGCACTTCATAAAAATAAAGGGATCAATCCAACAAGAGGACATAACCCTAGTAAACATCTATGCACCTAATATAGGAGCCCCTAAATATATAAAAAAAGATATTGACAGACATGAAGACAGAGATCAACAGTAACACTATCATAGTAGGAGACTTCAACACCCCATTGTCACAATGGACAGATCCTCCAGACAGATCATCAACACGGAAACAGTGGCCTTAAATGACACTTTAGACCAGCTGGATTTAATCGATATTTTTAGAGCATTTCACCCCAAAGCTATGGAATATACATTCTTCTCAAGTGCACATGAGACATTTTCCAAGATAGACCACATGTTAGGCCACAAAACAAGTCTCAATAAATTTAAGAAGATTTAAATCATATCAAGCGTCCTCTCCAACCACAGTGCTATGAAACTAGAAATCAATTATAAGAAGAAATCCGAAAAGCACACAAATACATGGAGGCTGAATAACATGCTACTAAAGAGCGAGTGGATAAAAAATGAGATCAAGGAGGAAATCAAAAGATACCTCGAGACAAACGAAAATGAAAACACCACAGCCCCAAATCTCTGGGATGCAGCGAAAGCAGTCCTAAGAGGGAAGTTCATAACAGTGCAGACCTATCTAAAGAAGCAAGAAAAATCTCAAATCAACAGGTTATCCNCTAGTTGTGGAGGACATTGCTTCACTGGCCCAAGTTGGCACCATCATTGCGCTCTTCCCGGGTGAGGCAGATCAGTCGCCGGCCTCTGGACGGCCTCTCACTGTGGCTGCTGGCCGCTCACGCTGGCTGTTGGGTACACATGGTAGCCCATGGCAACCCATTGCCACAGAGGCTGCAGCCTACGCCGTCGCCGGCGACTCATGGCAGCTCAGCTCCAGGTTGACTGTTGTTCAGCATCTTAGCTGTGAAGGGCAGTGTCACTGGCCCTCATATGTGGGATCCGAACTGGGGCCGTCTGGCGTCCCAAGCCAGTTCTTAACCAACACGCCACTCGGCCGGCCCTGATGAGTCTTTCTTAACCAGCAAGGACAAGTAGGACTTGGTAAAGATCCCGAGTCCAACAAATTCATAGCAAGATAGCTTTGCCCTTCAGAAGTGAAGACCTTCTCTCTGCTCTCAATAATAGCTCTGACCTGGAAGAGAACCTGACCACACCAGAGCAGTGGGGATCTGCGTGACTGGGGTAACTAGTCAGTTTCATTGTTTCCTTGGACTTGTGTAAAGTCAACTTGAAAATCAAAGCTAAAGTCTCATTTTATTCTTCAAATATGTATTTTAAGTAGGTAGAGAAAATGTATTTGTACCCATTATATAGGTGAGGAAAGTGAGTGAGAGTTAAAAGACTTGTTTAGATCACAAAGTTGATTTTTGGCATAACATTTATTAGAATCAGCCCTCCTATCTCTCAATGTTGTGTATTTCTTTTGTTAAAAAAGTTTATTTCTGGAGGAGGATAGGAAAATGGCGGTGGTGAGGAGGGCTCCCTGAGTTCTCCCCTGGAAATCACTACAATTTGAACAGCTGGAGCACGGCAAACAAACCTCTACCGAGCATGCTGAGCAGCGAGGGGACTCCCATGTGAAGTACTTAAAGGTGGGCGGAAGAGGAGAGTGGGGGAAGAGGGAGGCAAGATGCTTGGAGGCACAGCCCACCCCTGGGGCTGCTGAGGGTCTCAGAAAGCAGATCAGAGCGAGTTCCTGCTGCTTGCTCCCGCACCTCTGGCCCATGCACGCTAGGACAGAATCCTCAGGCTGGGCGAGTAGGGGGACGGAGGGAGGACAGTGCGACCAGAAGTGCGATCTGTCCACGTCTGTGGCTGCGGAGCTATAGGATTCCAGGTGCGGTGAGGGTGTTTGCAGCATCAGGGTAGGCTCCGCCTCTGGGCCTACCATCCCGCTGGGAGTGTGTCAGGAGGTACAGGGCGCACAGACTGAGGCAGAAATCTTGAACCAGCTGAGCAGGAGAAGAGAGAAGTGAGAAGTGTGGAGATGGAGCCCGCACCCCGCAGGTGTGGAGACCCCAGCAGCAATGCCAGGGTGGGCTCCTGGAGTGGAGCAGTAGCTCTGCTGGAGCTCTGAGCTCAAAACGGCAGGGGGCTTTTTTTTTTTTTTCCTTTTTCCCCTCTTTTCTCACGGACAGAAAAAACAAAACAAAACTGCATAGATAAGAGCCCACCCCCACCCTCCCTCAGAAAACTTGGCCCTTGCCCTGCCAGAGCAGAGCCTTAAAATGACCCCTGAAGAGAGGAGTAGGGTCAGATTACAGAGACCTCCTACTCCCAGGGGGTTGAGAAACTTTGCATGAGAAGAGGCTGCAGGAGTGTGCACCTGAACACACCATCCCCGTCCCCACCTCTCCTGGGCAGTTCAGGAAGCAGAGCAACTTCAGCTGCTGAGTCATGGGCAGGCCGACCTGGCAGCTCTGAAACCCCCACTCCCCCCGCCCCCAGTGGAAAGAGCACCAAAGTCGCACATCCAGTAGGGTCAGAACCAAGGTGCTCCTACTCCCAGGGGGTTGAGAAACTTTCCATGAGAAGAGGCTGCAGGAGTGTGCACCTAAACACACCGTCCCCGCCCCCACCTCTCCTGGGCAGCTTGGGAAGCAGAGCAACTTCAGCTGCTGAGTCACAGGCAGGCCTCCCTGGCAGCTCTGAAATCCTCACACACACACACACACACACAACAGTCTCCAGTGGAAAGAGCACCCAAAGAGGCACATCCAGGCTTTGGGCTACGCAAAACTCAGAGTGCCTCTGGGCAGGCCGATGCAGAAACAGCATTGACTTTGTAAAAAACTACCAATCACACCTCATAACCCCACTCATCTAAAATAGACCTGCATTACCAGGCTCACTCTAGGTGCCAGGCGGCCAGCTCTGCCCCTACAAGACACAGAGGAGCTTGTGTATAGCACAGGAAAACCTGGGGAGAGCTTGGCAGACTTCAGCCAAGATTGGCACTGGTTGTTTCACCTTTTTTTTAGATTGTTTGTTCTTGTTTTTGTTTTTTTTTTTGGTGTGTTATATTGTTGTTATTAATTGGGTTCTTTTGGATGTTCTGTGGGGTTTTTCATTGGTTGCTTGTGTTGGTTGTTTTTGTTTTTTTTCTACTTAATTATTATTTTTAGTTTTTTATATAGGCATATATAAAGGTGCATATATGTGGATATATATGTCCATGTATATGGGGGTGTAGATATATATATATATAATTTTTCCTTCTTCTTTTTTTCTCTCTTTCCTTCTTTTCTACCCTCTCTCTCTCCCTTCTTTTCTGCTTTCTTGTCACAGCTCTACTTTCCCTCCTTCTTTCCATTTTTTCTGCAAGTTTTTGTTGTTGTTATTGTTGTATTTTGGGCGTTGCTATTTGTTTCTCACATTTATTCTATTTTTTAGTTTATTATATTTTATTTTATTTTGTTTTGCTATTTGTTCATTGTCGTCATTTTGTTTCTGTTGCTTTGTTTTCTCCTTTTGTATGCTTGATATTTCTGTACATGTTGAGTGTAGGGTGATGGTTGTTTTGCACATCAGAGAGTACCTGGTCACCTTTGGTGCCTGTTGTGGTTGTGCTTGTTGATCTGTTTTGCTCTAAAACCCGCTTTGCAGCAGGGCCCAGCCAAAGAGGCACAAGAATCATCACACCCAGAGACAAACTTTAGATAAAACCAGAGCATTATGGGGTCTGACTTACAAAAGTCACACCCAAAGGGAAATCTCTACAGGCACAAGAGCCCATAGGGGCCAAGCCTCATCAAAGGGGTCAACCCTCACACAGCAGCTTATAAACTGTGGACACAGCTAATCCTCACGGCTAGTCAGTTTGGGAGTCAATTCCACCTACTGACAAGCCAAAATCAATCAAAACTCTACCTCAACAGGAGAAGACACACAACACAAGGAGCACCTCTGGTACACACACACAGAGTAATTCAAATATAAAGGACACATGCCACATAAGTCCACCCAGAAAAGACTGAGAGACCTAGGGGATCTACCTATTACTTTGAAGCAAACACAAAGAGTAAGCCAGAATGGGGAAACAAAGAAACACAACCCATATAAAAGAACAGAAGAAACCTCCAGACTCAGTGGTACTAGAGGAAATAGAGGCAACTAACCTATCGGAGAGAATTCAGAACACTGATTATTAGAATGTTCAAGGAAATTAATGAGGATACAAAGAAGGATAGAGAAATCATGAAAACAACCAGTTAGGATTAAAGAACTCAATTACTGAATTAAATAACAAACTCGATGGAATTACTAACAGACTGGATGAAGCAAAGGATAGAATCAGTGATTTAGAAGACAAGATAGCAGAGATCTTCCAAGCAGAAAAACAAAAAGAAAAAAGAATAAAAAACATTGAAAATAGTTTAAGAGAGCTGGTCGACAACATCAAACGCAACAACATGTGCATCATAGGAATACCAGGAGAAGAGAGGGAGCAAAGGATTGAGAACATATTTGAAGTAATAATGTCTGAAAACTTCCCTAACCTGGCAAAGGAAATAGACATACAAGCCCAGGAAGTGCAGAGAGTTCCAACCAAGATGATCCCAAACAGGCCCACACCAAGACACATTATAGTGAAAATGGCAAGAGTGAAAGACAAAGACAGAATCCTAAAAGCAGCAAGGGACAGGCAGCAAGTTA
>NW_017731695.1:1300091-1301210 GCF_001890085.2 Hipposideros armiger
AATATGGGTAGACTGAATTGAGATGGTCTATAAGTGTATAATACACACGCGATTTTGAATAATGTGTGTCTTAGTTCAGGCTGCTAAACAAAATTACCATAGACTGAGTGGCTTAAACAACAAGCATTTATTTCTCAGTCTGGAGGCTGAGAAGCCCAAGATCAAGGCGCTGGCGCACCTGGTGTTTGGTAAAAGGCTGCCTCCAGGCTTGTAGTCAGCCACCGTCACCTTGTATTCTCAGGTGACTGAAAGAGGAAGTTCTGATCTCTCGTCCTCATTTTATAAAACACTAATCCCGTCATGGAGGCCCCACACTCATGGCCTCACTTAAGCCTAATTACCTCTCAAAGGCCCTGCCTCCTAATATCATTCCACTGAGAGAATTTCAACTGATGAATTTTGGGGGGAGACAATCATGCAGTCTATAACAGTATGAAAAAAATGTAAAATATCTCATAAATAATTTTGTATTAACTACATGACCATATGATATATACTGGGTTTAAAGAAAATATATTATTTAAAATAATTTCAAATGTTTCTTTTTTAGGTTTTTAATATAGCTACTAGAAAATTTAAAATTGCAATGTGGCACGCATTATATTAGTTAGCACTACTCTAGAGTATGAGATCCCTAGATCTCTGCCCTGTGTGTTCCCTGGGCCCACCTCTTTCTAAACCTCAACTGAGGTTGACCCGGACATTTCTAATTATACCACCAGTTACCCGTGGCCACACTGCTGGTAACGGCCAAAGCCATTTCCTTCTTCTCTTTTACTGCTGCTCTTGTGCCCCATCTTTGTGGACTCAGGAGATGTTAATAAGCTGAAGTGAATAATTAGCTCCTTGCCACTGAAAGCTTGAGCATATTCTACTTCCAGATGGAGGAGGGTTCCAGAAATGAAAAACATATTATCTACCCTTTCTTACATCTGAAGTTGTCCAGTAGGATTCTGGACAATGGTACATCGGGGATAAGCATCATTTTCAGGGCCCTCAGTAATCTCTCAGGGACTCATCTCTGAGACAAAGCAAGAGTTACTAAATGCCTGTTTTTAATAAACTGCCTGAGAGTGGGTGCACCACTGCTCAGCACATTAACCATATGTACTGTCTAAG
>NW_017731695.1:1301310-1302364 GCF_001890085.2 Hipposideros armiger
AAAACAGCCTCTTGTTTGATGAGGAAGTCGTAAAGTTTTAGTGAATAGGGAGTAAATCAAGTCTTCTGTTTGCCTTGTAAAAATGTACTGCCTTCACTTACATGAGTGTATTTTATTCCTCTGCATAAATTAAAACACGATTGATTCGAAGCCACCCCCTGACTTACTTCTGGCACTGGATTCAACAACCAAAAAATTAAAGTTGGTATTATGTTTCCAGTGATGAGGCCTGAGCATTAGTGGAAATGCCTAAAAGGCTTGCAAGATGAAAAAGGCTCTAAGCTGAGAAGGGACCAATAAAAGAGGAATTTCCCCCTGCATTCCCTGTGACGAGACAGGCAACATCCCTGCTCCAGTTGTTGGCATGAAATAAGACCACAGAAGAGGCTGCTTCACCTTTGCTTCCTACGTATTAGAGCCAAGAGCACTTTGAGGATAAGAACTGATAAATAATCCAACAGTCAAATTCAGTCAACCAACCAGCTTTTAAAACTGATTCACAAGATCAGTGGCAAGTTCTAAACCATCTTCAACAGTCATGTGAATATGGTTAATACTTGGAGACATAAAATTTTGTTGGTTGATTTCAGTCAGCTATTTTCTTCTGTTTGATCCAGAGAATTTTAGTCACAAGCTGTTCTGTTAGCTCTTAGTAAGTCTGATCTCTCGCTCTCTCGCTCTCTTCCTCAGAAGGCAAATAAGAGAATTGTGGAAAGTTGCTGATTTTAAGCTACAGATATGCTTTCAAAGTGGATTGTCAAAGCTGCAGCTCTTGAAGCAAATACTGGGATCTGAGGTGGTGCCTATGGGTGTCTGGTAATTGGGGAAAGAAAGGTGAAAGGAGACTGTTAGGGTGAATGTCAGACCAGTCAGGTATACTCTTTTGGATGAGTGAGTTTTCTGTGGGTTGAGTGTTTACTACAGAAAGTACTAGATTGGACGTTCGTACTGTACTCTGCCAGACTATGGGACCAGGATAAGAGACCATGGACATACTCTCAGGGGTAGAAGTGGAGGGAGATGTTTGAGAGGTTAGCCAGAGGCTGTATCACCA
>NW_017731695.1:1303431-1311206 GCF_001890085.2 Hipposideros armiger
GTTGGAAAAAGTATTTATCAGTATTAGTTAATATATTTATCTTTACACTGATGTAGTCATAAAAAAAATTTTTTTTAGTGAAAGAAGTATCTTGCAAAGGCCGGAGTTACTAGGGCCCACAGAAGCCACCCATGGATGTTATAATGTGGTCCTAGGGGGACCCCAGCAAGTCATTACACTAGTAGTTCTCTAAGTAGTTCTCTATTCAGTTAGTCAGAGGGAGAAACAGCACAGCAGCAGGGCAGCAGAGAGCAAGGGGTAAGAATGGATGCTCTGGCATCAAAGAAAATCAAGTTCAAATCTTGGTTCTACCTTTCCCTAGCTGGGTGACTGGGCAATAGACTTGACCTCGCTGTGCCACAATGCTCACATTTCTTAAATGGGGGTGTATTTGTTACAAAGATCAAATGAGATGTTGCATGTGAAGAGATTTTGTGTATGAAGCACCTGGGAAGTTTATTAAAATATAGATTCCATTCCAGAAAGTCAGATGGAGCCTGTGGTGGGCTCAGGAATCCACATTTGGACAGAGGTCCAGCTCACTCTGAGTAGGCTGAAGGAGCCTTGAGACACCTGGACTCCACTCTTAGTTGTGATCTTCTACCTGGCACTATGATGGGAGGGTGCTGGGAGAAAGGGAGCCTGCTGTACAAACTGGCAAATCCATCCAAGCATCCGTCAACCCAGCCAAAACTGAAATCAATTCAGCAAACAAGGCAACCTGATTCTTTAGCCCAAATAACTGCTGGATTGATCAGTTCGGTTTTTCTCTTGCCAACTCACTTAAATACCTTATGCTGTAAAGTGAAATGTTTGAAGCAGCTTTCCTTTAAGCTAATGTGTTGTGCCGTTGCAAGATGTTACTTTGTGTTTAAAANGGCTAACTCAGAAATTACAACTGGAAACCACTACTCTCCCTAGGCTAGAAGGTCAAAGGGAGACGGCAGCATTACCAGCAGGGCCTGGGGTCATCTGAAGGCGGCTGGAACTATGGCATCCTATTCTTTGGAAGCTGAAACGACAGTGGAGATGCATCCTGGGCAAGAGAACATTGGGGAGAAACGCCCTGACGGTTTCCCTCTCTCCCTTACCCTCAATCTCTCGTCAGGGGTTCTCACTGGCAGAATAATGTGAAGCCTACTGATGTGGGGACGTGAGAAAGCGGCAGGGCTGTGGACCCCATGACACAGCAGAGCTGGGAAGGGTAGGGATGGATGTGAGGACACAGAGACCCAGGGATGCAGAAGATGTTCGCCTGGCGTGGTGTCTTTGCAAAGCTCTGCTGCTTGCCTGTGGGTGAGGAAAGCTCTTTCAGGTTCGGCAGGGCACAGTGCCAGGGGTTTGTAGCCCCTGCTCTACTTCATATGCCCACTGTAGATGGCAATGAGGGCAGGGAAAGGCATTTTAATAGTGGGGGCATGGGGGCTGGAACGGTATGCCACTGAAGTCTTTCTGTACACTTTTTCTTAGGTGCCCAATCCTCTAAAGTTGTAATTTCTAAAAGGCATAACCCTCAACCCTTAATATTCCATATTATAATCCAGAGAGTGAACAGGTTTAAAAGTGTGTCTGTGTGTGTCTTCTGTTGTGTGAAAGTCTGTTTCATGTGCGTCTGGAGTAGACTCAATCAGGCAAAATGATGCTCACATGGGCTTGGCTTCATTCTTTGTAAATCACTACAGCTGTTGAGTGAGCCGGCGGGTCCATAATCACCCTTGGCCTGGGATCCCGAGTGTTACTGATGCGAGTCTTCATGCTTGTGAGCCCACTCCACTCAGCCAAGCATCTCTTTGTGCTCACCGTGGGGACCCTGGGAGACATGTAACAATGTGAAGAGGAAATGAGGATGTTTGAGAACTTTACCGGAGCCAAGGAAATGCCAAGGCAAGTCAGTGTGGCAAGGACAGGTTGGTGAGGCCCTAAGTGCAGGATTTGGAGGTTTTTTTTGTCTGTCTTACTGCGATGCAGCCTGTGGCTGTGCCTTATACAGGAGTAGAGGCTGGCGCAGGGCTATGTCTGCCTGAAGGAGGAGAGGGCACCACATTCTACGTTAGATGAGGTGACATGTAGTGGCCATGAGATAAGCTGCCTGTTCCTACACTGCCCAACCTGTGGAGGTCCTGTCCTTGTGTCAGAGCCCTCTCATTAATGTCAAGTTGTCCTGTTCAAACATTTCCAAATGCAGAGGGAAGGAGGCATTTCTTCGGCAGTCTGGACTGCCAGCCTAACCTTTCTCAGCACGTGGTTCCTGTGCTCCATTTTCATATCCCATTTCTGTCTGTTCCCATTCGATTTTACTTGTTTGCCTCTATTACTTTGGGATAGTCTCTTGCTTTAGGGGTGGCCTGGTTTGGCTTGAGGAGTGTGGGAACATTTTTTCTGACAAGCAATGATTGTGGGAACCACAGACACAGGTGCCTCCAGGGCAGGGTGGTCCTGGGAGCAGGTTAAGCAGGCAAGAGCAGTGGCCCATCAAACCTATCTAAGGAGGGCACTCAGCCCGAGCTGATTATAGGTGGTGTGGGAGCTCAGGCACTGGGTGTTAGCTTTAATTTTTTTATTTTTTTTTAATTTCAAAAAAACTTAGAGAACCCTGTGGAAGTTTTCAAATATGGGTAATTAATGTTAAACATTTTAAAACATTGGGCTATAAAATTCACTTTTATGGGCATAATCTGGCTCAGGGGTCAACAGCTTGCCACCTTGGGTTTATGGAGTGATTCTGTGCCAGGCCCTGGGATGGGCAACACCAGGGTGAATGAAACGGCGTCCCTAGCCTGAAGGGACTTAACTTCAGTGGAAAAATGAAACTGCAAATACCCAAGTGTGTCATGAGGCAGAGCAAACCTAAGACGTGCTGTAGAGAGAGATTCCAGGAAATGCCGTGGGTGCCCCAACAGAAGGGATTTTTCTGAAGGTAGTTTTCTTTCTACAGTATTAGCATGAAATATTAATTCCACTTAAGTAATTGAACTTCAAAATACAGGAAAATGTATTTAATCTGTTTGTGCGGTCTATGGCTTAAAGGTGAGACCACTTTAATCACGAGGCCCTTTGGTACTTCACTAAAGAAATCCCCTTGAGGAAAGGATTTCTACTCTACTGATTTCTACTCTGGGCTGTTACAGTGAAATTCTTGTGTAAATAGTGAAAAAGGATTTTTAAAGATCGTTTTTTTCAAGGCAGGATGACTAATGAGAGAGGTAATCCCTTTAGATGCGTCCACATGCTCAGCAGGCCAGCCATTCCAGAACTCCCCAAATGCAGGGCTTGGCAGGTAGTGGCAGAGCAAGGCCAAAGAGGCATCTGGGGCAGAGCTTTGCTTGGGGGGCAGATCCAGCTGGGCCCCATTTGGGGAAAGAGGCCAGAAGTCAGCAGGACACCTGAGTCGGGATCTGGTGATTATCTCGTTATCCCTGGAGCCCCCACAGCACTGGGCCCCTGCCTCTACCAAGGCTCTTCATTTGCTGTATCCAAATTACCAGTAGCACAATTTCCCTCCAGCAGGCTGTGGGCATCTTGGGGCAGGGCCAATGTCTTCATATTCTAGTGCCTAGCAGATGGCTGGTATGAAGAGACATATTGAATGTCAGTTGCATGCATGAATAAATGATAAACCAAGTAAAAACATAGGCAGGTGTACAGCATCCGGCAGGTTCCGCAAGAGGGGGTGGTACTGGCTGGCAGGTGAGTGGAATGTGGTGACAGGCAATTTGGAGCTGGTACTGTGTNTACTCCTCAGAACACCACTCTTCTAGTTTCTACAAGCATCCAAGGAGGCAAAATATGTCTAGCAGAGTGCTCACTTCATCTGATGCCTAAAATATTAAAACTGGATTTGGGATATCCGTGACATATCAGTTCCGTGTTTGATCAAATATCAAATTTTAGCTGCTATTTGCCCAAAGGTCTAGAAATTATTATCTGAAAGGAGAGTGACATATGTTTCTCGTGGGTATGGGATTCATTTTAGGAACATTCACTTTTCCAAGACAAGGAGCTCATAGTCAGGCATCTGGATAGAAAGAATTCTTTCTTGTGAATTGACTTCTATTAATCAATTAATATATCTCACATAATTTATTCATTGTTTCCTTGTCTTTTTCCTTCCTTTTATCCCACCATTATGGTGTGGGCTCCCTTGAAAGCAGAGGCTTGGGAGTAGGCCTTGGGTGCAGATGGTTTATTTGGGATTTGATCCTAGGAAAAGGAGTGAGGAAACAGGGAGCATGAGACAGGGTAGTAGTAAAGTCAGTATAAAAGTGCATTATTAAGTTCATTGCTATAAAAATGGGAGCTCAATTGCCTCTGAGGAGCATGTAGATTTTCTGAGGAGCATGTAGATGAGAGGCTGGAGCCGTTATTCACACTTCCTTTCCTCACTGATGGTTATCCCCAATGTCATCACCTCTCCTGCACTTATGGGCTGTATGCATGCACCATCCTGGTGAGTCCCAGGACTTTTGAGAAAACTCTGGGGCAGGATGCACATCACCTTTTAGGTTGGACACTGTCTCTGGGAACTATCCATTCAACTAGAGTTGAAACTAGATGTGGGCTGGGAGATATGACAAAGGTAATAAAAGTGTCTGCTTATTCTAAAAAGGATGTATGGTGGCTTGCAAACATGCATATTTTAACATACATTTTAATAGATATTTAAATCAGTTAAACATGAAGAGTCAGTAGCAAAGCTGTTATAAGAACAGATGTCATTTAATTCTATACATTTCTTAGATGTGGGACTCAAATAAAAGCTTCTGAACTTTGAAACAGTCAGCATGAAGAGGGAATCATGATAAAGTACAAACTACAATGACTAAAAGACAAAAATGAACCAGTTGTTCAGTAGAGACATAATTATTTCTGACACTGACATCAAAGAGAAATTTTTCCTGTGGATCCTCAGAAAGGATGAGGGGATGCAATAAATCATATTTTGGTCAAAATCTTTAATGTAAAATTTGGTGTGAGTTTCATAATGCTCTTTCTTATGTTTAAATATAGGCAAATGGCTTCCCACAAAGCATGATTAGTAATAGCAACACTAAGGTGCTATAGGGGATATTGATAAGANTTATTTTGCTTTTAGATTCCACATATAAGTGAAATCACATTTCATTTGTTTTTCTCTATCTTACACTCTACTCAGCACAATACCCTCTAGGTTCATCCATTCCACCACAGATGGCAAGAACCCATTCCCTTCCGTGGCCAAGCAATATTCCACTGTATATATGTACCACCTCCTTTTTATCTATTCATCCATTGATGGACACCCAGGCTGCCTCTACATCTTGGCTATTGTAAATGATGCTGCAATGAACATATGGATGCACATGTCCCCTTGAAGTAGCATTTTGGGTTTCTTTGAATAATTACCTAGAAGTGTGGTTACTGCATCCTTCTTTGCCTCTTGTTTTAAAGTCCATTTTGTCTGGTATAAGTATTGCTACTCCAGCTTTTTTGTTTGTTTGTTTGTTTCCATTTTCACAAAATAACTTTTTCCATCCCTTTACTTCCAGTCTGTGTGCATCTTTCAATCTGAAGTGAGTCTATTGTAGGCAGCATATAGTAGTGTCTTGTATTTTTATTCTTTCAGCCACCCTATGTTTTTGATTGGAGCACTTAGTCCATTTACATTGAAAGCAATCATTGATAGATATGTAGTTATTGCCATTTTATTATTCATATTTTTATTTTTTCCCCCTCATCTTAAAGAAGTCCCTCTAATATTCCTTGTAATACTGGTTTGGTGGTGCTGGATTCCTTTAGCTTTTTCTTGTCTGGGAAGCTTTTTATCTGTCTTTCAATTTTAAATAATAGCTTTGTTGGGTAGAGTAATCTTTGTTGTAGGTCCTTGCTTTTCTTCACTTTGAATATTTCATGCCAATCCCTTCTGGCATGAAACATTTCTGTTGAGAAACCAACTGACAGTCTTATGGGAGCTCCCTTGTAGGTAACTAAATGCTGTTCTCGTCCTAATTTTAGGATTCCCTCTTTGTCTTCAACCTTTGGCACTTTAATTATTATGTGTCTTGGTGTGGGCCTATTTGGGTTCATCTTGTTTGGGACTCTGCACTTCCTGGGCTTATATGTCTGTTTCCTTTGCCAGGTTAGGAAAGTTTTCAGTCATTATTTCTTCAAATAGGTTCTCAATTCCTTGCTTTCACTGTTTCCTTCTGGTACCCCTATGATGTGAATATTGTTATGTTGATGCTGTCCCAGTGGTCGCTTAAACGATCCTCATTTTTTAAAATTCTTTTTTCCCTTTTGCTGTTCTAATTGGGTGTTTTGTCTTACCTTATCTTCCAATCGCTGATTCGATCCTCTGCTTCATCTAGCCTGCTAGTGATTCCTTCTAGTGTTTTTTTCATTTCAGTTATTGTATTCTTCACTTCTGACTGGTTCTTTTTTATGGTTTCTATGTTCTTTTTGATGCTTGCTATCTCTTTGTTGAAGTTGTCAATAAGTTCTTGAGGCATCCTTATAACCATTGCTTTGAACTCTCTCTGGTAGATTGCTTGCCTCCATTTTGTTTAGCTCTTTTGTAGGAGTTTTCTCCTATTCTTTTTTTTGGGATGCATTTCTTTGTTTCTCATTTTGGCTGTCTCTCTGTTTGTTTCTATGTATTAAGTCAGGATTCTGTGTCTCTCAGTCTTGTTGGATGGCATTACGTAGCAGGGGGTCCTACTGGGTGCAGTGGCACAGTCTCCCTGGTCACTTGCTCTGGGTATTCCAGGNTTTTTTTTCCAAAAAAGACTATTTTTTAGAGCAACTGTAGGTTCACAGCAAAGTTGAGAGGGAGAAACAGAGTTCACATGCACCTTCTGCCCCACACATGCACAGGCTCCACCATTGCCAACATCCCCACCACAGTGGTACACTTGTTACAATTGATGAACCTACACTGACACATTATAATCACCCAAACAAAGTTCATAGTTTACATTAGGGCTCACTCTTGATGGTGTATGTTTTATGGGTTTGGACAAATATGTAATGATATGTATCCATCATTATGCTATCATGCAGAGAATTTTCACTGCCCTAAAATCCTGGTCTCTGCCTATTCATCCTTCCCCCAGCTCTCCCATCCTTGGCAACCACTGATCTTTTTATTGTTGCTACAGTGTTGCCTTTTCCAGAATGTCATAGAGTGGGAATCATATAGTATGTTGTGTTTTCAGATTGGCTTATTTCACTTAATAATATGTACTTAAGCTTCCTCCATGTCCTTTCATGGTTTCATAGCTCATTTCTTTTTAGTGCTGAATAATACTCCACTGTCTGAATGTAACACAGTTTATCCATTTACCTAATGAAGGGCACCTTGGTTGTTCTCAAGTTTTGGTAATTACGAATGAAACTGCTATAAAGATCCGTGCTCAGGTTTTTGGGTGGATGTAAAATTTCAGTCTTTTGGGTAAATAGGAGCATGATCACTGGATCATATGGTAAGAGTATGTTTAGTTTTGTAATGAACCATCAAACTGTCTTCCATGGTTGCTATGCCATTTTGCATTCCCACCAGCAATGTATGAGAGTTCCTATTGCCCCACATCATCACCAGCATTTGGGATTGTCAGTGTCCTGGATTTGGCCATTCTAATAGGTGTGTAGTAGTATCTCATTTCAATTTGTATTTCCTTGGTGATATATGATGTAAAACATCTTTTCATATGTTTATTTGCCATCTGTATATCTTCTTTGATGAGGTGTCTGTTAAGGTCTTTACCAATATTTTCATTAGGCTATTGTTTTTGTATTATTGA
>NW_017731695.1:1313446-1353526 GCF_001890085.2 Hipposideros armiger
CCTACTTAGGTCTTTTTAATGCCATTCAGTGAAGTTTTATAATTTCAATTTTATTAAATGTATTCCAAGTTACTTTATATTCTGGTTGCCATGACAAATTATATCTTTTTAAAAAATGATCCTTGTTTTTTCTTATTTGGTGTTGTGTATAGAAATACAATTAATTTTTATATAGTGATCTTAGTTACTGTAACTTTGCCATACTCTTTCTTATTAATTACAAGT
Organism: Hipposideros armiger; assembly: GCF_001890085.2. Lineage (NCBI taxonomy): Eukaryota > Metazoa > Chordata > Mammalia > Chiroptera > Hipposideridae > Hipposideros > Hipposideros armiger. The sequence continues at coordinate 1,313,672 of NW_017731695.1, forward strand.
ATTTTTTTTTTAGATTTTTTGGATGTTCTATATAGAAAGTCATATAATTTGCAAATAATGATATTTTTCCTTCTTTTTGATCTTCTATGTTATAATTTTTTCCTTGTGTTACTAAACTGGCTAGGACTTTCAACACAGTGTGGAATAGAAATGGTGATAGACGGTAACCTTGACTTTGTCCTTATTTTCCTTAGAAAAGGAATGTTTCTAAATTTTCAACCTGAAGAATGATGTTCCTCTAGGATTTTGGTATAGCTAACTTTATTGCCCAAAGAGCTTTGTTTTGATAAGCTATCCTTTATTAGGTTAGGGTAATTGCCTTTATTTCTAAGTTTCTAAGAATTTTTATTAAAAATCCTGAATTTTATCAAATAATTTTCTTTCATCTATTGAGATAATCATACATCATTTCTCTCTTGCTGTATTACTGTAGTAGATTTTATTAAGTCAATGTGATGAACATTTTCTAATGTTAAGTCAATTTATGGAATACACTCAATTTGATCTTGTTTTTCATTATTAGTTTCAGGTGTACAACAGCAGAATGATTAGATATTTACACACCTCACAAAGTGATAATCCCAACAAGTCTACTACCCATATGACACCATACATAGCTATTACAATACTATTGATTATATTCCCTATGCTGTACTTTACATCCCGTGACTAGGTATTTTTAATTATGGTTGACATTCAGTATTATTTTGTATTACTTTCAGGTGTACAGCATAGGGGTTAGGCATTTATATAATTTATGAAGTGCTCCTCCCAATAAATCTAGTACTCATCAGACATTATACATAGTTTTTACAATATTATTGACGACATTCCCCATATTGTATTTTGCATCTCTGGGACTATTTTATAACTACAAATTTGTACTTCCTAATCCCTTCACCTTTCTCACCCATCCCCTCAACCTGCTCCCATCTGGCAACTATCAGTTTGCTCTCTGTACTTATGACTCTATTTCTGTTTTGTTTTGTTCTTTTATTCTGTTCTTTAGATTCCACATATAAATGAGATCATGGTAATTGTCTTTCTCAGTCTGACTTATTTCACTTAGCATAGTACCCTCTAGGTTCATCCATGTTGTTGCAAATGGTAAAATTTCATTTTTTATGGCAGAATAATATTCCATTGTATATATGTACCACCATTTCTTTATTTGTTTTCTATTGATGGGCATTTCAGTTGTTTCCATATCTTGGTTATTGTGAATAGCAATGCAGTAAATATAGGGGTGCATATATCTTTTCAAATTAGTGTTTCCGGTTTCTGTGGATAAATACCCAGGAGTGGAATTGCTGGGTCATAAGGTAGTTCTAGATTTAATTTTTTGAGGACCTTCTATACTGTTTTCCACAGTGGTTGCACCAATTTGCAGTCCTTCCAACAGTGCACAAGGGTTCTCTTTTCTCTGCATCAGTGCCAACACTTGTTTGTTGATTTATTGTAGATGGCCATTCTGTCAGGAGTGAGGTGATATCTCATTGTGGTTTTTATTTGCATTTCTTTGATGTTATTGATGTTGAACACCTTTTCATATGTCTATTGGCCATCTGTCCTCTTTGGAGAAATGTCTGTTCAGGCCCTCTGCCCATTTTTTAATTGGATTGTTTTGATATTGAGTTATATGAGTTTTATATAAATTTTGGATATTAACCCTTTATTAGATATAGCATTAGCAAATATCTTCTCGTATTCAGTAAAATGTCTTTTCATTTTATTGGTTTCCTTTGCAATGAAAAAACTTTTTAGTTCGATGTAGTCTCATTTGTTTTGTTTTGTTTGTTTCCCTTACCCGAGGAGACATATCAACAACATTATTACTAAGGGTAATGTCTGAGAGTCTACTTCCTATATTTTCTTCTGGGGATTTTGTGGCTTCAGGTCTTAAATTTAAGTCTGTAATCCATTTTGAGTTTATTTTGAGTTTATTGCATAAGAAGGTGGTCTAGTTTCATGTTTTTGCATGTATCCAGTTTTCCCAGAATCATTTGTTAAATAGACTGTCTTTGCCCCAATGTATATTCTTGCTTCCTTTGTCATAGATTAAATTACCATATAGGCATAGCTTTATTTCTGGGCTCTCTGTTTTGTTCCATTGATCTATGTGTCTGTTTTTATGCCAAATACCATGCTGTTTTGATAACTATGGACTTGTAGTATTATAATTTGGTATCAGGTAGCATGATACCTCCAGCTTTGTTCTTTTTTCTCAGGGTTGTCGTGGATATCTTTTATGGTTCCATGTAAATTTTAGGATTATTTGTTCTAGTTCTGTGAAAAATGCCATTGATATTTTGATAGGGATTGCATTGAATCTATATATTGCTTGGGGTAGTATGGACATTTTAACTATATTCTTCCTATCCATGAGCATAGTATATGTTTCCGTTTACTTGTATCTTCTTTAATATCTTATAATTTTCTGAGTACAGGTCTTTTACTTTCTTGGTTAAATTTATTCTTAAGTGGGTTTTTTTTTTGTTGTTTTTATTGGGGAGTTGGGGGGATGGGAACACTGCTGGGGAATTGGGGAAAGGGAACAGACAAGTTGCTGTCGTTTTGTTCTTCAGCCTATTTGTGGAGGACGTTGCTTCACTGGCCCAAGTTGGCACCATCATTGCGCTCTTCCTGGGGGAAGCAGATCAGTCGCTGGCTTCGGGACGGCCGCTCACTGTGGCTGCTGGCCGCTCATGCTGGATGCTGGCTACACACGGTAGCCCATGGCAACCCACTGCCACAGGGGCTGCAGCCTATGCCGTCGCCAGCGACTCACAGCAGCCCAGCTCCAGGTTGAGCTGTTGTTCAGCATTTTAGCTGTGGAGGGCAGTGTCACTGGCCCTCATATGTGGGATCCAAACAGGGCCCTCTGGTGTCCCAAGCCAGTTCTTAACCATCGTGCCACTCGGCCGACCCAAGTGTTTATTTTTTGATGCAACCAATTTCTGAATGTGAATTTTGTATCCTCCTACTTTAGTAAATTTATTTATCAGTTCTAATAGATTTTTTTGTGGAATTTTTGTGGCTCTCTCTATATAGTATCTTGTCATCTGCAAATAATGACAATTTTACTTCTTCCTTCCCCATTTGGATGCTTTTTCTTTTTCTTGTCTAAATGCTGTGGCTAGAACTTTCAGTACTGTGTTCAATAAAAGTAGTGAAAGTGAGCATTCTTGTCTTGTTCCTGATCTTAAGGGGAATGCTTTTAGCTTTTTCCCATTGAGTATATTAGCTATGGGTTAGTCATATATGGCCTTTATTATGTTGAGATATCTACTTTCTATTCCTACTTTGGTGAGTTTTTTTCATAAAGGGATACTGGATTTTATGAAATGCTTTTTCTGCAGATGTTGATATGACCATATGAATTTTATTTTTGGTTTTGTTTATGTGGTGTATCATGTTAATGGATTTGTGGATATCGAACCAACTGTGCATACCAGAAATTAATCCCACTTGATCGTGGTGTATGATCTTTTTAATCTGTTGCTGAATTCGGTTTGCTAATATTTTGTTGAGGATTTTTGCCTCTGTTTTCATCAGGGATATAGGCCTATAGTTTTCTTTTTTTGTAATGTCTTTATCTGGTTTTGGAATCAGGGTAATGGTGGTCTCATATAATAAGCTTGGAAGCCTTCCCTCCACCTGGATTTTTTGGAACAGTTTAAGGACAATACATGTTATTTATTTATTTATTTATTTATTTATTTATTTATTTATTTATTTATTTATTGAATGTTTGGTAAAATTCACCTGTGAAGCCATCCAGTCCAGGACTTTTGTTTAGTGGGAGCTTCTTGATTACTGATTTGATTTCATTAGTAGTAATTGATCAGTTCGGATATTTTTGTTTCTTCTTGATTCAGTCTTGGAAGGTTGTATGCTTCTAAGAGTTTATTTCTTCCAGATTATTCAATTTCTTGGCATATAGTTGCTTGTAGAAAAAATCTTTCTGTGGTGTCAGTTGTCACTTCTCTTTCATTTCTGATTTTATTTATTTGGGTTCACTTTTTTTCTTGATGAATCTGGTTAAAGATTTGTCAACTTTGTTTATCTTTTCAAAAACACCAGTTCTTAATTTCATTGATCTTTGGTATTTTTTTTTAGCCTCTATTTCATTTATTTCCACCCTGATTTTTATTATTTCCTTCCTTGTACTCACTTTGGGCTTTGTTTGGTGTTCTTTTTCCAGTTCCCTTAGGTGTAAAGTTAGACTGTTTATTTGAGATTTTTCTTGCTTCTTTAGGTAGGCTTATATTGCTATAAATTTCCCTCTTCTGGCTGCTTTTGCTGTGTTTCATAGAATTCGGGTTGTTGTGTTTTCATTTTTGTTTGTCTCAAGGTACCTTTTGATTTCTTCTTGATCTTATTGTTGACCCACTCGCTATTTAGTAACATGTTACTCAGCCTCCATGTATTTGTGTGTTTTTCAGTTTTTTCTTTTCCTAATGGATTTCTAGTTTCATACCATTGTCATCAGAGAAGAGGCTTGATATGATTTCAATCTTCTTAAATTTATTGAGATTTGTTTTGAGTCCTCACATGATCTATCTTAGAAAATTTCTATTTGCACTTGAAAAGAAGCTATATTCTGCTGTTCGGGGTGAAATGTTCTAAAAATATTAATTAAATCTATCTGGTCTAGTGTGTCATTTAAGACCGCTGTTTCCTTATTGATATTCTGTTGGGAAGATCTGTCCATTGGTGTCAGTGGGGTATTAAATTTCCTTACTATGATTGTATTATTGTTGATCTTGGCCTTTATGTTTGTCAATATTGTTTTATGTATTTAGGTGCTCCTATGTTGGATACATAGGTGTTTACTAGGGTTATGTCCTCTTGTTGCATTGATCCCTTTATCATTATGTAATGTCTTTCTTTGTTATTATAGTCTTCATTTTAAAGTACTATTTTTGTAATATAAGTATTGCTACTCTAGTTATTTTCTCATTTCCATTTGTGTAAAATATCTTTTTCTATTTCTCTATTTTCAGTCTACGTGTATCTTTCGATCTGAGGTGAGTCTCTCAGAGACAGCATATGCATGGGTCTTGTTTTCTTATCCATTCAGCTACCATATGTCTTTTGATAGGAGCATTTAATCCATTTCCATTTAAAGTGATTACTGATAGGTACATAGTTATTGCCATTTTATTATTCATATTGATTTTCTTTTGTTTGTTTTGTACTCCCCCTTCTTCTTCTTAAAGAAGTCCTTTTAACATTTCTTGTAATACTAGGTTGGTAATAATGAATTTCTTTAGCTTTTTCTTGTCTAGGAAGCTCTTTATCTCTCCTTTAATTTTAAATAATAGCATGGCTGGGTAGAGTAGTGTTGGTTGTTGGCACTTGTTTTTCATCACTTTGAGTATTTGAGTATTTCCTGCCATTCCCTTCTGACCTGAAAAGTTTCTGCTGAGGAATTAGCTGATAGTTTTATGGGAACTCCCTTATAAATAACTAGTTGTCTTTCTCTTGCTGCCTTTAGGATTCTCTCTTTGTCTTTAACATTTGGTATTTTAATTATAATATGTCTTGGTGTGGGCCTGTTTGGGTTCATTTTGTTTGGGATTCTCTGTACTTCCTAGACTTGTATGTCTATTTTTTTTTTTTTAAGTTAGGGAAGTTTTCAGTCATTATTTCTTCAAATAGCTTCTCAATCCCTTTCTCCTTCTCTTCTCTTTCTGGTACTCCTGTGATGTGAATGTTGTTACGCTTGATGTTGCCCCACAGGTCCCTTAAACTATCTTTACTTTTTTTTTTCTTTTTGTTGTCCTGATTGGGTGTTTTCTGCTACCTTGTGTTCTAAATAGCTGATTTGATCCTCTGCTTCATACAATCTGCTGTTGATTCCTTCTAGTGCATTCTTCCTTTCAGTTATTGTATCCTTTATTTTTGACAACTTCTTTTTTATGGTTTCTGTGTTATTCTTTATGCTTCCTACTGTTTGTTGAAGCTCTTACTAAGTTCCTTAAGCATTCTTATAACCAGTGGTTTAAACTCTGTCTCTGGTAGGTTGGTTGCCTGCATTTCATTTAATTCTTTTTCTCGACATTTCTCCTGTTATTTTATTTGGGACCTTTTTTTTTTTTTGTTTCCTTATTCTGGCTGCCTCTCTGTGTTTGCTTCTATATATTAGGTAGATCTCAATTGTATCTCAGTCTTTGCTGGGTGGCCTTATATAGTAAGTGTCCTGTGTGGTGCAGTCTCCCTGATCACCTGTGCGTGTGTTGCAGGAGTGTCCCTTGATTGTATTGTGTTCTATTGTAGTTGAGCCTTGATTACCTTTGGCACATAAGTGGGTAGGATTGACTCTCAGGCTGACTGTCTGTAAGGACTGGCTACACTTACAGTGTATGAGCTGCTGTGTGGAATCTGACCCCTCCAAGTGGAATTCACCCCAGTGGGCTTTTGTGCCTGTTGAGACTACCGTTTGGGTGTGCTGCTTGTGGGACTAATCGGGTAGTTCTCTGATGTGGTTGGAAGCTGACCTCTGGTTATGTTGCTTCTGGTGTCTCTTGGGAGGGTCTCTCATGAAGGCCAATTTAGCCTTGCCTGTGACTGGCTCGGGACTATCTAATAGCAGCTACAAAGCTCTATGTGGTGGGTTACTGCCTGTGCTGGACTTGGAGGTATGTGTGGGTGGCCTTGCTGTGAACTGAGGCCAGCTGCCACCAGTATTGGGCCTGGGACAGCTTAGCACCAAGCCCAGGGCTTCCCTAGGCCTGTTGCTATCTGCTGGCTGCCTGTCAGCCTTAGTCATTGAAAAAGCCTCCCTAGTGCACAGGCTGGGCTGTTTGACCTGGTGTTGAGAGTGTCCCCAGCAAACTAGCATTAGATAGGCAGGGTTGGGTTCCAGGGAGTCATGAGTCATGGTCAGTGGTTTTTAGAAAGTTAATGCAGATTGAGTTCTTGTGCTTGTGCTGGGCCCATGGCCACTTTATAAAATGCCCTGCATACACAGTGGCCAGCCACTGCTTACCTCAGGTCCGCAGATCCCTGAGAGCCACCAAAAGAGGGTGCAGAGCAAATTATGGCTGACTGCCTGTCACCGAAAGTTCCCCAGACCACCGTGGGCCTTCTGCTGCTATAAATGGCTTCTTCAGCTTGTGCGGTGGGGCCAGCCACCCAGAAGCTGAGAGCACTCCTGGAAATGTAGCACTAACTGGGCAGGACAGGGATCCAGGTTGTCAACAAGGTGCATGCATGGATTTTACCAGACCAATGAAGTCTCAGATTTGACCCTTTGGAGGAGGGTTCAACAGAGAAAAGATGGTGTCCTCTTGTAGGCTACATGTGAGGCAGTCTTAACATAGGGACAATGGTGGCTGTCCTTCCAGCCCCTGCCCTGAAGCCACACAGCTCAATCTTTCCCTGCATGTCTCCGGCACCTGTTGTGTTGCTGCCCCTCCAGTGGAGCCCACGTGAGTGTTTGCAAGCAAATGAGTCTGTGTGCAGGGCCTTTTATAGGGTTTCCAGCTGCCTTCTTTCTCACTGGGATGGCTGGACAGAGTCCTCACTGATTTTCACTGCCTGGTTCTGTGGAAACTCCTCTTTCTGGCATAAGACCCTGGGCTGGGGAGCCTGGTGTGGGGATGGGACCCTTCCCCCTGGGGGGGGGGCTCTGCCACCAAGGTGTCTCTCCCAGTGTTCATCCATTATCTGTGGAGTTTGGGGTCAGCTGGTTTCACATCTCTCACTCTCCTACCAGTCTTGATGTGGCCTCTTCTTTATACCTTGATTATAGGGTTTCTGTTCAACTAGTCTTCAGATGATTCTTGAGGTTGATTGTTCTATAATTTAGTTGTAATTTTGATCTGATCGTAGGAAGCAGAAGGCATAGCATTTTCTTAATCCATCATCTTGGCCCTTCTTCCAATTTGATCTTGATGTATGATATTTTTACATTTTTCCCGATGTGGTTTGAAATATTTTGTTTAGGTATACTAAGTCTGTGTTTCTGAAGGATATTGGTCTGCCCTTTTCTTATCTCATGCTGTCTCATTTTCTCTCTTCTTCTTCAGGTACCCTGATTAACGCCCACATTAGATCTTGTCATTCCCTCCTCTATGTTTCTTAACATCTCTTTCATACTTGCCATCTCCTTGTCTCTCTGGACACATTCAGGGTAATTCTTCCAGGTTTATAATTTTCTTTTCATCTGTGTGTAGGCAGCTGTTTAGCCTACCCATTTTTAATTTCAATGCTTATAGTTTTTCTTTTTAAAAGTTTTATTAGTTTCTTTCCCCAAATCTTCCTGGCTATTTTTAGTAATCAATCTCTTTTGTCCTTGCTCATACTTTGTATAACATTTTATTTCTTTAAATGATTTTACACACAGATTTTCTATATTTTTATGCGATAAGTCTAAGTTATGATACTTTGGGGACCATATGTCTTGTTTGTTCATTTGCTTGTCTTATTGATTCTTACTCATGGTAGTCTGTTTCCTTCTATGTTTGATCTTTTTTTTTTATTGTGAATTCATATTTAGCTGAATTTAATCTGAGTTTCCTGAGATGTCAAGGTTGCCCTGCTTTTCTCCAAAGAGGATTTATGTTTTCTTTCAACTAAAGCCAAGGGATACTACCAACTTTGTTCTCTTTAATTCCTTGGTTTGGAATTTTCTGGCCACGAAGATAATATAAACTCAATATCCATACCCATGTGGGGGCAGGCCCATGGTTACCTGTACACAGAGAATATGATGTGGTTATCATCATTATTTTTTAGCTGTGGCAGAGACATGTAGATTGTCTTGTCATCTCCATTTGCTGCACGCAGAGTATTTTTTCCTGGCTTGCTCGTGTGTGTGTGTGTGTGTGTGTGTGTGTGTGTGTGTGTGTGTGTGTGTTGGTGAGGAAAGCATTTCATGTCCCTAGATTAAGTTTTGTTCAAACTTGGGCAATTCTAATTTCCAGTTTTCTGCACTGCTAGCCATTAATTCCAAATTGTTAAATTCCTGGTAAGGGCATTTGATTATTTACTACTCTAATTTTATTCACTCCCACTATATTGTTTTTTGTTAGCTTGTTTATTTGTTTTTACCTTTGGGGATTTGCCTGAGCTTTCCTTTTGTGAGCTCAGAAATGTTTTTAACTTTGTTGTAATTTATCCAACACCAGTTCTTCTGGAGTTAGGTGTTTTTGTTGTTGTTGTTTTGTGTTTTTTGTTTTTGTTTTTGTTTTGAGTATGTAGTCCCTTTTCTTGCCAAAAACAGAAGTCCAAAGCACACTTCTCTTCTAACCCTGTTCTCTAGTTAGCATGTGGATGAAATCCAATTGTCCTTCCTGTGTCAGAAGATCATAGTTTGGGAATTAATAAAAAAGAGACCTGAAATTTAGGAGTCACAGGTCCAGGTCCAGTGGATGAATAAGAATCTCAAAGTTCTCTGTGAGCCTTCAGTGGATGCATGAAGCAGCTTCAGCGCCTCCTGGAAGGAAGCTGGAGGCTTTCTTTTTCTTTTCTTTTTACTTTTAGAGGCTTTTATAGAAATATCTGAAGTTGGTGTAGCCACTTACTGGGCTTTCTTTACTTGTGTAGCAGGTATCAGTTATCAGCCTTGCTGGTTATTTGGCTCTAAAAAAGATTTTAAAAATTTCAGAAGTGGCCTATGCAAGCTTGTGTAATATAACCCAGAACCCCCCAAATATTCAAGTTGGGATAACTAAAATCAAATAGGTGGCCTAAAATAAATTTAGCATTTTTTAAATGTTTCTTTCATCTTGAAGTTCATTTTTAAAAATAAAAATGTGTACTCATGGTAATCATAAATAGATACCTGATTGTGTTCATGTAGTCTTTTGAGGTGGGAAAAGTAGAAGAAAGGGAAAGCTACAAGGATATAGAAGTGGGAAGCACTGGAAGGTGGTCTTGATTTTTCCAACCTGATATTGGGTTGTCGGAAAAGTCATGACGCATATTTGCAACAGATGGCACTAGTTCATTCTTGGAAGTACTAGTTAACATAGATACATTTGCATCTATGTTATTGCTATGTCATTTGACAGCTGACAGTTCTAGCTTCAGTCTAAAAAAAAATTGAGCGATTTGGTTGAGTTTTGGAGATTTTACAACAAGTTGAAGATAGAAGACCAAACTGTGCATTTTTGCCATATGTTACTGTTTTACTTCCATAAAGGGAAGAACATGTGTCAAGCATGTGAAAAGTTGCATAAAGTTTATGGTGACAATGCTCTACAAGAATGTCAGTGCCAACGATGGTTCACGAAATTCTGTGCTGGTGATTTTGATCTCAATGACACTCCTCGGTCAGGGAGGCCCACAGAGATTGATGACGACAAATAAAGGCATTGATTGAGTCAAACTCATGTTACACGACACAAGAGATTGCAGAAACATTGAGCATCCATCATTTGAGCATTCACAACCACCTGAAGAAGCTGGGATACGTAAGCAAGCTTGATATTTAGGTTCCGCATGAACGCAAAGATTTCATCTGATGGCACGTATAAACATCTGCAATATGCTCATTAAATGTGAGGAAAGCAATCCTTTTTTGAAGTGACTGCTAGCTGGTGATGAGAAATGGATTGTTTACAACAATGTAGTGTGCAAACGGTCTTGGTTCCAAAGTGATGATTCGCCTCAAATGACATTGAAAACAGACATTCATCAGAGGAAGGTTATGCTCTCAGTGTGGTGGGATTTTAAAGGTGTCGTGTCATGTTTTTCGAGCTCCTACCAAAGACCGAACAATTAATTCGAATGTGTACTGTAGGCAATTAGACAGTTTGAATGAATCCATCATCCAGAAATGTCCAGAGCTTGTTAATTGTAAAGGAGTTGTGTTCCATTGCAACCACACGAGACCACACACAAGTTTGATCATCCATCAAGAATTATTGGAGCTTGGGTATACTCGCCTGACCTTGCGCCATTAGACTTCCACTTGTTTTACTGTCTTCACAACTCCTTGTGTGTTATAACGTTCAATTCAGATGAGGCTGTAGATCAGCATCTCGTTCAGCTTTATGCAAATAAAGACAGGTTTTTCTATGAACAAGAAATTATGAAGCTCACTGAAAGATGGCAAAAGGTTATCGAACAAAATGGGCAATATATCATTGATTTATCTTCTTTATATAAATGAATGACCTTTAAAAAACATAGACAAAATACATCATGACTTTTCCAACAAGCCAATAGGTTTTCTGAAAAGAACTGAATGATCTTAGAAAGCTGTTGTGCAAGACTAACGTCATTTTCTTCTTCTCCTCCTTTGAAATATACCTTGCTATTTGGTGAGATTTTCCATAACCATTTTCCACTTCATGAAAACTAGAGCAATTGCTCCTTCTTGTCTACCCAATTTCCTTGAAGGTACAATTCTTGGGTCCAATAACAATCCAGTCAATTCTAGGAAAACTTTGTGAGGTAGAAATTGAGTTCAGTGGCTAACAAGAGTAAGAAGCAATTAATTAGAAATATAGCATATACCGGTATGTATTTTGTAATTTTACTAAGGAAAGGTTCACTGTCCAGATGAATTACAGATAATAAGAAAACTTTACAAACAACAGAGTCAAGTGATTCAGAGTATACAGTATTAAATCCTAGATTGGTGGAAGCAATTTTTAGTATTTTTTAAACAGTCTATTTGGAAAGGGGAGATGGTGATGGATGTGGATTTTCTTTTGGTGCCAATTTCAGGCATAACATCTTTTTAGTACCTGGTAAAGGTGATAATAGAAATCATTCTATCTAGTGGAAAATGTTGGGATATGAGCAGGTGTCCCACAGGTATAGTGGGTGTGTTTGAATACATGTACATGTGTATGTATGATTTAGTCCTTGTCACAGGGCCATCTTGTAGGCTCTGCTGTTGCATAAAATCTCACATTATCTGTCACCAAGAAGATAATGGTAAACTGTTTATTCTCTGCTTACATTGCAGTGCTCTGTGATTATGTGCTCCAAGTGATGTACAGTGCACACATCTTTATAGCAAGGATGCAACAGCTGAAGAAAATGGTCCAAATAAAGCTTTCAGTGCAGTGTACATAGCCCACCTGCACAGAGAACCCATATAATCTAGGAAGACCTGGAGCTATTCCTGTTGAGAAGGGTGACTCAGACCCACTCCAGGATTTTATTTCTGAAGAGTCACCTGACCATTTATAACTCCTGTAATAATGGAATCAGAAATCCTTGTCACTTCTTCAACAGCGTCCCTTAGTTTATTTATTTTTAATTTTTTTTAGTTTTTTAGCTGAGCCATCCTGCCACCTGTTGGCAGCTCAGTGGCAGCTCAGCTCGGGCCGGGCATCAAACCACTGTTTTTCAGAGCTCGCACTCTTGAGTGAGCTCTTAACCAACTGAGCTGCTCTGCCAGCCCAGTGTCCCTTAGTTTAGCTTCATCCTGGAGCCCTCTCCCCAGAGATGGTCACTCATCTAAAGGGCCAGCAGTGCGGACACAGCAACAAGTTCTCAGACACATTTTAAGAGCAACCCAAGAAGAATTTCGTTAATTTTATGGATGATCCCGCTCCTCTTCCTCAAGAAGCCCGAGAATAACGCAGTCAGGCATGTATACATTCTGTATGTTTCAGTGTAGGTGCCCCAAATATGAGGCAACCTGAAATTTAATTCAGCCTTGTTCGGAACTTGCACTCTTCTTGCAGTTCATGGAACACGTTATAGTATTTCAAACCTCTCTGCCTTTATACACGATGTCACTCTACTGAGAATGCCCTCTCATCTTTTCACTTAGAAAACTCTTATTTGTTCCTCAGAGTTCATCCTCCCCTGTAAAGCTTTCCCTGTTTCTGATAGGTAATTACTTCCTTTACTCAACAAATCCTTTGCCTTATTTATCTTTTACTGAAAACATCCTAAATTTAAATTATTTATTGTTAATAACTACTGATTAATAGCTTGTGTTGTTCTATAGACTATGAGCTCCTTGGTGGCAGGGACCATCTCCTACCCACCTTTGTACCCTGTCTCTATCACAGCATGTGTTTGGCATGTACTACAGGTTCTTGAATAGAATTAAATTTCCCTACAACACTAAGATTGTCTTCTGTGCACCTTTAGATAGACTGGTGTGTGTTTATCAGTTATGGAAAGAGCTGCTCCAATCCTTAGACCTCTATTCATCTAAATCTTCGTCATAACACAAATTAAAGGCAGTCCACAAGTGGCTCAGGAATCTTATTACTCTAAATTATGAAATAGATAGGTAGGCATTATTCATGGTCTTGGGTTGAAGTTAGAGGCATTTCCATTAACTAGATTGCCCAATTCAAGTCCATGGCTTTTCTGGGGCACTTTTACCCAAGAAGGCCACAGACAATGGTTTCCAAAAAGGATCCAAAGTCTAGATTATCTCCAAACAAGGTGAAATCTTCCTAGAGCTAACAGTTAGATAGATTTATCTTTCTTCTTTTTTTCCCTGGACCCTACTGCCTAAAATCCACTGTGGTTAAGCTGCTGGTTGGTCAGACTCAAGATTTATGAATATTTTGGTGCATTATTGCTACTGACTTTTAAAGAGCAAAAGATTTCCCACCAGTAATTGGAATCCCCAAAGGTAATATCCTGTGTGGATTCATAGCCTTTCAGATACCTGACTCTAGGGACTCATGTTTTGTTCTGCCTCAAAAGATGGTTCTGCATTAGAAAGTTTCTGACTAAAATGATCTTCAGTTAAAAGCAGGCAATTGTAATCATGCAGCAATTATCATTTTTATTAAAATGTTTTATATTTTCAGTTCAGATTTTCAGGTGGATTTTCAAACTATTTTATTAAATTTTAGGGTAAATCAGCTATTGGGATGATGAAATAGTGGTTGAGAAAGCAAAAAAATATTTTTTTAAAATATACCTACCATCTTTCTTTCCTTCCATCCTCTTACCCTCCCTCCCTCCTTTCCATTCTCCCTTCCTTCCTTTTTACAAAGGGACTTGAATACAAAGATAAATAATGCTGCGTGTTCTCAACTAGTTCACAGTATGGCAGGGAAGAAGTCAAATTAAAGTCAGTGACAAGGTTGGGGGACGGTTTGAATAATGGACTGGACACACACAGAATGGGCACACTGGAACATTTAGGGCATGGTCAGGGGAGATTTTCTAAAGCTTCCACCTATCCCATCTTCTATTCTCAACAACACACACATTTCAGAGGTTGTGGATCAGGCTCCAGAAGGGAGGAATAGCATGTGCCAATGCTTGGCGGTCTAGGAGGGAATAAGGCTACTTCTAGCTTGGGAATGAGGAATTAACTCATGCTATAAAATCAGGACGTTCTAAAAAATAAGTCCTGAAGAGTAACTTAGGAAAGGAGGGAACAGACATTACGAATGGTAACTGAAGCCAGAGATTGGTGAAGAAGATTCTTGGACCCAGATAATGATTCTGCGGACAAAGAGATCAGGAACACAGGCTGAATCAGGAGAATAAGAGGGCCACATTCAAATGTGCACTCTGAGTAACAGTCTAGCACATAAGCAGCCAGACTGGGACTTGACTTCATATCACGGTTCAGTAAGTCAGGCAGGCCCCCTCGGGTCTCTGGATTCCAAGCCCTGGTCAAGTGTCACACACACACATATACCAATAGAGGGAGGGTATGGTGGTGAAGGCGGTGGCAGTGACTCCAGTTGCTATGAGATTGTGTGTATCGCAGGGCTTGGTCATAACAAAATGGGTTTTTAGCTCACAGATGAGAATGAATATGGTGGTAGGAATGGCAACCAGACATTCTCTGAGTGGAGCCTGCTTCAAGGATTTAATAATATTATGCAACACTTTTTCCCCAGGGTCAAAATAGTTTTCTTATTGAACTTTATTATTCTCTGCTAGATTAAAAAGCTTTTTGAAATAATAGAATTATGGAGAAATACTAGAAAAATCTAATTGAGGTCGGGCATATCCCTGATAGGAAACTACCCTTGTGATGTTTTCGGAGGCAGTTAGTAATCTTGATTAATGTTTATGGGAAAAAAAAAATGTTGTTTTGCAGTGATAGGTGCATTGTATGCTAGCAGGAATTGTTAAGACATTAAAATGAGTGAATTTAATTGGTCAAAGTAAATGAAACCAAACCAGGTAAAAGTGCTGAAACATATATTTACTCCTAAACCTCCACAGGGCAAAGGAAGCTCGTTTGCCCTATCTGGCGGGTAGTGGCAACAGAAGTCAATTCATAAGGACTGACAGTGGGTTCTTGTTTCTAAAGAATCACCTGTCATCTTCTGTTCCTAAGCCAGATGGAAGCCTATGCCATGTCAACTTGAGTCCAGAGACTTCTTAGAGAAATTGTTGTCATAGGGTTTACATCAACCAGAGAACAGCCTTTTCAGCCTACCTGGCTCACTGTACACCCTCACTCATCCAGAAATGGGGGCAATGTCCCTTATGGAGGATAATGGCATTATTGGCACTGAGCATTGCTTTACCGTGATGAGCATTCCAAGGAGGCAAAATGAACTTGGCAACTAAGGCATACTAACCAAATATACTATGCTATGCTAATTATAACTTATAATGTACCTTCCATTCCCATATAAGACTTCAGAGCAGTTTAGATCAAAATCATTTATGAAAGCACAGTATCAGGACCTATGTAGAACACAGTTGAGACAAACTTAGACCTTGCCTACAGGGAACTTATATTCTTGCTGGAGAGATAAGCAGTAAGCCACTCATAAAGTTTAAATACCCCTTATTCATTGCTATTTATAAAGACAAAGTGAAAGCTCAAAATCAGAGTTTAAAACATCAGTAGAAGAAATGAATTTCTTATGAGTTTTATAAAGGTCACAGCCCAGCAGACCAGAGCTATATTTATTTGTGTGGTAGAGTGCATTTTTTTTTCTTTTTCCTTGTTCTAATTAAATTGGGATGCCCTTAGGCAAGACAAGTTCTCTCCAGTTTTCCCAATTACCCATTTACACTGCCTGCCTGGCTACTGGAGGCATAGGAGTTGCATCTTCAAGCGAATGCCTGCGTCAGAGGGAAAAGGGAACATTTTGAGATGAGGGAACAAAGGAAGATACTAAAATATGGGAAAGGTGGGTCCTAAAAGGTAAAATTTGGATAGGTAGAGCGTTTGAGCAATAAATCCTCCTCTTCTGCTAAGTTTCACATCAACTAAAATATAGACACAGGTACAAGTAGGGGCCTAATTTTATCATTAGCTGTATGATATATGTATTAGTCAGGATAGGTTAGCCTATTCTGTGGTGAGAAACATCTCCAAAGTCCCAGTGATTTAATACAATAAAAACATTTCTCATTTCTGCAGCATGCCCCATTGCGGTAATGCAGAGTCCCAGACTGTCAGAACAATAGAGGTCTTTGAACCTGGGCATGTGGGCTGCAGGGGAACCGTTTTCCACACCCTCAGCCTCTGTATGGCCTCTTTCTTAAAATTGGTCTGCCAAGAACTCACCCCAACCTTTCACAATCTCGCTTCTCCATTTTTAAAAAGAAACCATATCTTTAACCCATATTCAGTTTTTTTCTGTTGTTCCTTTCTTGAGGGTGTAAAAATCTCTGAAGCCCTGGAAAAAGGGGACAACTTGGGAATCTATAGCTCCTGAGGAAGGAGAGTTCAGCTGAGAAGTATTGAAGGAGCTGGTTTCAGAATCATGGCCAGGCACCCATCTTCCCCACTTCCTTCCTCCCTTCCAGCTATCTATCCATTTACCCACTGCTTGATCGATTTATCTCATCTATCTTAAACGTAGACTTCAAAATGAGATATTTGTCACAGTGACACTTACTAACACGTTGGGTTAACATTTTAAAATGAAGCCCAACTTTTTGTCAGAATGCAAACTTGATTTGGCTGACTGGTTTGGCAGTGAAGACCACCTTATCCATTAGGGCATAGGGCAGACATCTTCTATAGATTAAATGAGCTAAATTGGCAGCTCCCCGGCTTTAATGAAAATATAGTTAGAACACATACACAGTAGACAGTGTGGAAATCACATTTTTTTAAACTATTAAACGTAAACATTTTAGATGTAAACTTAAAATTTTAGGAGGGGACCTAAAACTTTTTTTAAAAAGATTTTTAGGGAGTATGCTAACAAAAAATCAAAGCCAAGTTATGTTTAAATACCACTGTCTAGGCTTCTTGGCATAACGGGGCTGGCCCCCACTATAGGTTGAGGAGATAGCCTTAGGGGAAGGGAAAATGGAGAGAAGGGTTCAAGAAGAGAGTGTGAGACAAGGGGAGTGGGGCTGAGAGACAAGTGTCGCAAAATGGCCCCTTGTGTCTCCTGCTGGGAGTGGTGAGTGCTGGGCTAATGAGCCAGGATCCAGGCCTGTTTTCTGAAGCCCAGAACTTGTCTTTAGCTGCTCAGGTTGCACCTCCGCTGTCTCACCAAGGTCTGTGCTGTCACAGAGAGGACCAGCAAAGGTGACAAGTTTGTGCCTTCGCCAAAACCCATCATCACTAGTATAAATATAGCTCAAAGCTAGCATTCTAAAGCCTTAAGGGCAGGGACATATCTGGGTAAGGAGAACAGCCCTTAAAAATAGATCTGTGAAAAGCACTTTGAAAACTCTTGTTGAGGGCAAGAATAGGAAGCCAGGTGTCTCCACACTACACATGTCACCCTACTCCATTCCCTTGGAGTTTTCTAGAGAGTCCTTCCTACCCCTTGCTCCTTCAGGGAACTCCCAGAGGGAGTGTCATCAGGGTAAAGACAGCAATTCCAAGATGACATCTGAAGCATAATCCCTGACCCGAGGTGGCTGCTTGAGGGTTGCTTTTATTTATTTTTTTTAATTTCTGGGAGAAAATATTTAGGTGGATCAAATATAAACGTGAAGGATATGTTTGGCAGGGCATTCTTTTTTCTTGTCTTTTTATTTTCACAAAGAAAAAAATCAGAACATGTTAAAAAAAACAACAACATTGTACATTGATACCAACTTTGTGAACGAAAATTGTGAAAAGGAAACAAGACCAAAGGGAGAAAGTATTGTATCTTCTTTAGTCAGAAGACTGAGAAGGGGAGAGGCAGCTCTCAACATGTTCAGTTTGTGTTGGATTTCTGCTTTGCTCCCTCCTCTGGTCGCTGTCCTCAGCTTCTGCCCTGGGGTTGGCAAAGCTGAGCTGAGCAGGAGGACAGAGTGGGGTTAGAAACTTAGGCTGAGTCAGCCAGACCAGAACTCAGACCTCAGCTCCAATATCCCTGGGACTCAGCCTCTTAACCATAATAAGTATTATTAACATCTTAATAACAATAATACCTTCTAACACTTGCGGACTGCTTAATATGTGCCCAGTGTGATGCTAAGCTTTTTATATCTTATGTAATTTTCCCAACAACCCTATCAAATCAATTCTATTATAAGGAAACTGAGGTTTAAATAACAGGGCTAGGGTCCCATGGATGGTATGTCAGATTTCAGAAGCCACACTCCGACCCCTGGGCCATGCTGCCCTGGTTGTCTTCACTGTTCCCTGAGGACAGCATGAGTCCCTCTACAGTGGGGTTGTGAAGTTCAATGAGCCAGTGTGCGTAAAGCAGATGGCACAGTGACTGCCATCTTATTGAGTTAATAAATGGTGACGATAGAAAATTTAACCACAAATACTATTGCATGCTTAGTGTGTGCTAATCATAGTTCTAGGCACTTTTTGTATATTTCCTCATTCAATCTTACCCTCCTAGCAGCCCCATAAAGTGGGCACCCCTATTATTCCCACTTGACAAATGAGGAAATTAGGGCTTGGAATTGTTACATAACTTGCTCAGGATCACAGAGCTAATCAGTGGTAGGGCTGGGCTTTGCACCCAGGCCGTCTGGCTCAAAACCCCAAGCTCTGATTAAGCAATGCTATCTTTTCTGTTATCACTTAATAGGACGTATTAGTGTCCTCCAGAGAAACAGAAGGAGATACACACACACACACACACACACACACACACACACACACACACACACACACATAATTGAAATACATAAGGAATTGGTTCATGCAGTTATGGAGGCTGGCAAGTCCCAAGATCTACAGGGTAAGATGGCAAGCTGAAGACCAGTGGTATAGTTTTAGTCTGAAGGCTAGCAGGCTCGAGACCCAGAAAAAGCCAGTGTTTCAGTTTGAGTCCAGGGGCAGGTAAATGTCCCAGATCAAATGCTAGCAAGCAGGAAAGAACTCTGTTTTATTTGGGGGAGGGTCAACCTTTTTGTTCTCTTCAGGCCATCAACTGATTGGACGAGGCCCACCCCACGTTAGGGAAAGCAATCTTCTTTACTCAATCTACCAATTTAAATGTTAACTGCATCCAAAAGCACCCTCCAAGAAATAGTGAGAATAATATTGACCAAATATCTGTGTCCCATTCAAGTTGACACATAAAATTAACCATTACAAATCCACCCTTTGTCAACTTGGCACCTGTATCCATCTTCTTAAACCATAGTTTATATGCAAATAAAGACAGTAATAAGGTCATCATTCCTCTTTACTATTCTTTGGTTCATTCACCCTTTTCCTTTAAGAAAGATGTATGGACCTCTTGTGACATAGTTTTATTAGGTAATACAATTATTTGTGAATGTGTTTGTTTTCCCTATAATTCTGCATGCTCCTGTACAAGGACTGGGCCTTCCTACCTTTGATTCCCACCACTTAGCATGCTTATAAACAGAAATGAAGCCTACTACAGTAATACTACAATGACGCCAGAGTAAGACAGTTCTGTTTCTTGTAACTACAAAAATGGGATGGAGATGATGCCATATAAGCAAATAGTGAGACTGTAACCATGGTGCAGTAAGAGAGTGACAATCAGTGTTTCATGAGACAAGGAAGCCCTTTATCCCATTGGGGTTGGGATGGAATCTGGGATGGGGTGGGGCATGATGTGGGGGTGTAGCTTCCAGAGAAGGTAACATGGGGGCTCGGATTTGAAAGATACAATATGGTTTCCAGGTAGAACAAACCTAATGTATACCCAAAGAGAACAGCATGCTGATGGAAAAATTTGGAAAATGAACCCAAGGAGAGACCATGAGGGGCTTTGTATAAGGGCTAAAGAGTGGGCACCTAATTTTCTCCCTCATGGGGATCTACTGAAATATTTTAAGCAGGGCAGAGATATGATCTGATTTGCATTTTAGAAAGAGCTCTCACTGCAATATGGATGACGGATCGATTCAGTGGAGGTGGCAATAGAGACTGGGGCCCACTTAGGGAACCATTTCTGCAAAACTGGCAGTGACCGCAGGAGCCTAAACTGAGGTCCTGTTGGGTTGACTTCTGAGGAGGCTCTGATGAGCCCTGTGAGAGCTGGACCCTCCTTTCTGCCTCCTGCCACAGCGTCTGCGTCTGCATAGCAGCTCCCTTTGTAAGAGGTAGGAATAACTTAGTGTTAGTAACTGCACATTGGGCTTGGATATTCAACTCCTCCAGCAGGCATATGATAAAGAAACAAAATAAAGGAAGGCTGACAGGAGCAAAGACAGAACAAATAGGCTAGCGACTATCAGGTGCTTCCTTCCTGTCTCCTGGAGATAAGCTTAATAAAGGAGCCACTATCGGTTGAGCTCAGGGAAGGATGTGGGGTGATGTAACAAATAGGTAAGGGTTCTACCTTCAGAGCTGTTATCTCTGTCAACTCTTGTTTAAAAGATACAAGAAAATGGTTGCTGGGAAAACTTAAGAAGGAGGATACAATTCCAGGTGAAATGAAGCATTGTTCTGTTCACTTTCACTTATGTTTATGGCTGTTGAACAGGAATAACTAGTAAAGTATAATAGAAACAGACAAAGTTGTGAGGAACTTTATAATACAAGCCTAAATAATACATGTCTTAAAACTTGTTCGAGGCCATGGAAATATTCTTTTTGTGTTGTCTAGTTACTAGAAAGTCCATTTTTGTTGTGTGGACCTTGTGAAAGTGACTCTGGAGAGCAATAAGGCATTTTCCTGTGACTTTGGATATACACAGAAGCCCGTACCTCCCCACCCCCACCCTAACCCTGAGTAAAGCTGGAAGGAGAGTGGCAGTGGGGTAGAATGTGAGGAACACAGTCTTGGGGCTTCTTCCAGGGTGGAGGCTTAGTACTGCAATGCTCATTCACAGAACATCTATGCTGTGGAGGAAAGCTGGAAATGGTTATCGGGAAGCCCAGGTTGGATAGAGAAACAACGTATGGGGCAAAAGGTTTCTTCTTCCCACCTGTATTTGCTGGCTGAGCGAGTGGTACTTCCATCTACCTAGGCTCCCAAACCTGAAACCTCGGGTAAGCCTAGATTGCTTCTGTATCCATTATGATAGGCTAGGCCAGGGGTTGGCAAACTGCGACTCACAAGCCACATGCGGCTCTTTGGGTACGTACATGTGGCTCTTTGGGTACGTACATGTGGCTCTGAAGTAAAATCGAAAATGAAAATAAAACTAACATAGTTTCATTTATAAAATTTTTAAAGGATATTATTCACATAATGGTGATTTCATTTGTTTTATGGCTCTTGAATAATTTTTAAATTGTTGTGAGAGACAGGATTGGCTCTTCCATCTCAAAAGTTGGCCGATCCCTGGGCTAGGCTATGCAGCAATAACAGATGACTCCAGAGTCTCTGTGGCTTTCAACAACCAACATTTATTTTTCATTGATGCTGCATGTCATTTGCAGTTGGCTGAGTCTCTGCTTCACATGGTCCTCCTCTGGGACCCAGGCTGATGGAACTGCTGTCTCTGGAACATTGCTTATCTTATGGCAGAGGGGAAAGAGAAGATGGTTATCACACACTGGATCCTAAACCTTCTGCTGGGGAGTGATGCCCGTGACTTCTCATATCTTTTTGGCTAAAGCCTGATGCCAATTAGGTGGGGAGGCATAACCGTTCCCAGAGAAGGGCAGCAGACACTTCTGTTTGTGAAGTTGTTATATCTGGAATCACAGAGAACAGAGTTCAAATCAAAGCTTTCACTTTCTATCTATGTAAAGTGTTACTATTTCCCTAATTCATGTCTTGGATGTCTGGGATTCCCACATGACCTTTATGTTTAAGACAGACAGAGGCTTTTTGAAAATACCACTGTGGTTGTCCCTAATCTATAGGGTATGTGCTCAGTTGAATAAATACATAATTTAGTGCAAGTCAGATTCCCAAGTGGGTATCACTTCCCTGTCAAGTAATTTTCACTCTTTCTACAGTCATTGCTCAAGTTCCACTAAAGCCCGTGTCATCAGATGTTACTACCAAATACCCTTCTTTCCAGATGTCAACTCTGGGCAGCTGAGTTTTCCCCTCTTATTCATTAAAGATTGTGATGCCTGGCCTCTTCCCTTCTCCACTCCTACTCCTGCCATCATCATTGGTAACTTCAACATCTATGTGGACAATCACAGCCAACATCTTGTCCTCTTGGTTCCTTTTATTTGCTTACCTCCTATGATGTTTTCCTCCACTCCACTTCTGCTGCCCTTTCCCCTAGTTTTATGTTAGACTTTGTAATAACCAGTAATTATATCACCTCCAATAAATCTCTATTATAAGATAGAGACTGGTAAATCACTCTCGAATCACCAACCTTTCCATCATACTCTTTTAGTATCCCAATTACAATAATTCTTTAACCACACTGGGGCCTTCATTCTATTTTTTTCCGATTCCTTTCTCACTGTGCATCTCCCCACATGTCATCATATCCTTCCATATCTATCCTAGATACCTTCCTGCAGTTAGCCAAATTGTGAGGTTAAGGGCATAGTCCTCCAGACTGCCAAGTCTGCCCAGGACTTCTGACACCAACTGCAAGTTTGTTTGGGATTTGTTCCCTAGGGTTGCTGTAACCAAGTACCACCGACTGGACATCTTAATCAACAGAAATGTTTTGTCTCACCGTTATGGAGGCAGAAATCCAAGATGAAGGTGTTGGGAGGGCTGCTTCTTTCTGAGGGATGTGAGGAAGAACCTGTCCCAGGCCTCTCCCCTCGCTTCCAGTGTTTTGCTGGCAATCTTTGATATTCCTTGGCTTGCAGGGGCATCACCCCAATCTCTGCCTTCATCTTCATAATGACATTCTCCTTGAGTGTGTGTCTATGTCCAAATTTCCCCTTTTTATAAGGACACCAGTCATATTGGATTGGAGGTCCAGTTTATTCCAGTATGAATAACCTTATGTTAACTTAACTGTAATACAGCTACAATGACCCAATTCCCAAATAAGGTCACATTCGGAAGTCCTGAGGCTTAGGACTTGAACACATGAATCTTGGAGGGGTAGAATTCAACCCATAACAAAGGGGTTTATAAAACCATCCTCAGGTTCAATAATTTGCTAGTAATGCTCACAGAACTCATAGAAAGCTATTATGCTCGCGATTATATTTATTACAAAAAAGTAATATATTAAAATCAGCCAGGGGAAGAGATTCATAGAGCAGAGTCTGGGAAGATTCCAAACAAAGTATGCACTGTTCTCAGGACAGGTCACCCTCCCAACATGCACTAAGTATTGCCAACTCAAGAAGTTCATCCAAGCTTTGGTGTTTGGAGTTTTTAGTGGAGTTTCATTATGTAGGAATGATTGATTGATTGATTGATTGATTGCCCATGTGGTTCACCTCTGCCTTGAGGCTGAGTGAGATAATATGACCCAAAGCCCCTGCTCTCTAAATACGGCTGGTTCTTCTGCAGTGGCCAGCCTCACCCTAACCATCTTGTTTCCAGAAACGATTAGATGTGGTCTGAGGCCCTATTGTGAATAACAAAAGACACTTTACACTGAGGAGATTCCAAAGGTTTAGAGGTTACCTACCAGTAGCCAGAACAAAGGCTGGACCTCTCTTTTAATGAGGTTGGATTTCTTATTACACAACTCCTATCCTTTTTTGCCTGCTGCCCCCATTAAACTCATCTGATTAAACCCCAGTCTCATGAAATCTGGATCCTCCTGCTCTGTGCCTGCACCCGAGCAGCAGAGCACGGCTGAAAAAAAACCCCCAACAGCGTGCCCTGGACCCACTTCCTGACCGCACATCTAGTGAACACTCTGCTCTGCCAGGCAGTCCTACTACACTTTCCTAGCATAGGCCCTTTATCGTTCTGAGTTGATGACTTCACACTTCACATTAATCTCCTGCCTCATTTCTACAAGCCTCTCTCTCAGATGATAAACATCTTATTCTTCATTGAAAATCAGGATTGCAATAAGAGTGACCTCATATTTCCTCCACCAAATCCATCAGCCTTTGAACTTCTTTACCCACATACTTTACCCTCCTGACACAATAAACCCATTCAGTTCCATCGCTTTCAATAATACTTTACTTCAATGACTCCCAAATGCCCTGACTTCTCTCCTAAATGCCCAGGTCATGTACAGTACTCCCCACCCCGTGATCTGTGGTTTTGCTTCCGATAGTTTCAGTTACCCATGGTTAGCTGTGGTCCAGAAATATAAGTATTGGGAAATTTCATAAAGAATTCGTAAGTTTTAAATTGCATGCCATTCTGAGTAGCATGATGAAATCTTGCACCGTCCCACCCAGGGTGTGAAACATCCTTGGTCCAGCATCTCCACACTGTAGATGCTCCGTGTTAGTCACTGAGTAGCCCTCCTAGTTAACAGATTGACCCTCGTGGTATTACAGTGTTTGTGTCATGTTACCCTTATTTTACTTAAAAATGGCCCCAAAACGCAGGGCAGGGATGCTGGCAATTCAGGTGTGCCAAAGAGAAGCCTTTATAAACTGCTGCATCTAAATGAAAATGTGAGTACTGTACAATAAGATATTTTGACGGAGAGAGACCACACTTGTCACTGTAGGCAGAAAGAATAGGGCCATGGTGGTGGTGGGGAGGGGCGGGTAAAGGGAAGGAGGAAGTGTGGGAAAACAAAGGAGGGAGGAGATGAGGTCATCCTTAAGAAAAGGTGCAGCTACTAGATTGGCCAGAGCTAGATTGCCGTGGCCAAGAACAGATCCAGGATGCCATCTTGCCCCTCAAGGTGAACTTTTGCTAATTATAATAGATCATAATATTAGCATTGTGGTTTAGCAAAATGTCCACCTCTGTGTCACCATGACAGTTCTGACAAGGGCCAAATAAGGACAAAAGAACCCCACCTCCTGATGGGAAAGAGTCATCAGTGAGGACCTGCCTAGGAACCCCTATAATGCCACCCCTAAAACTTGAATATTTCATGCCCTCATTTTGAAAATAGTACATTCCTAGTCTGCTTTGTTCTTTGGGACAGTTGCTCTTCTCCTGGCCTGCCTGTTCCCACCATTTTAGGAGTGTATTATGCTCTTTTAATAAACCCACTGCTTGCTTGGCTTATTTGGTGTGTCCTTGAATTCTTTCCTGTAACTCTACCAAGAACCTGTCTTCCGGCAACACACTCACATAACTTTTATTACAGGATATTGTTATTCTATTTTATTATTAGTTATTTGTTAATCTCTTACTGTGCCTAATTTTGTAAATTAAACTTTATCGTAGGTATGTATTTATAGGAAAGAAACATAATACAGTTCACCCTTGAATAACATGGGGGCTGGGTGGCGCTGATCACCCTTGCAGTCGAAAATCTATGCTTCCCCAGGACACTGCTCCAGCCACCTTTATCTATATGATTATGTACTTGATGTCTTCTCACAAGAATCCACGAGGTTAGGGATTTTGTTCATTTTTGCTTACCATTGTACCTTGAATGTCCATCACAGTGCCTAGCAAGTAATAGATGTTTAATAAATATTTGCTTGAATGAGTGGACGAGAAAAGAATGAATGACATTCAGGTCATGTTTGTTGATACTAACGTTAAGGCTCTCAGAAACACGAAAGTCAGACCAAGTCAATGAACTCTTATCTATTACACAGGTGAAAAAGAGAAATTTCTGTCATCACGTCAGTTGTGGCCAGTCTGGGCAGGTGGGGAACAGGAGATGGGCAGTAACTTAAATATTTAGGCCCCTGCTCTGAAGGTGGCCTGCAAATGGCTTGGCATCATGAAAGCCCACAGATAGTGTGATAATCTCAGGGCCCTAGAGGCTAACTCATAGGAGATTCCTAGAGTCTTTAATGATCAAAGTTAATCATGTGCATCACAGCCTCTCATCACCATTGTGCAGGCCAGTTGAGTGACCTTGACAGATTGACTGGGTTTTTTTTAAGCCTTTTTTTGTCAGTTTTTCAGGCCACAGTCTCCTGTTTGTCAGGTTCACATCGTTACATTCATGCTCTTTAGGACCAGTGGGAAAAACACAGCAAGAAATTCTTACATCAGGCTTTTTGCAAGAGACATCAACTGACAAACATGACAGACAATAGATTGAAGATACAGATATCCTCTTATCCACAGGTCATCCATTCCAAGGCCCCCAGTGGATGTCTGAAAATAAGGATAGTACCAAACCCTATATATATTTTTTTGTTGTTCATGTCATCCACTCCAAAATTTAATGCCATTTCCATCTTAATTAAAACACTTATCACATCCTGTGGCTATAACTTTTGCAGTTTAAGGTGTGACAGCAAAATTGACATGAATTTCTGTTTCTTCACAATTTATTGGGTATAAGATTCATTCTTACAGTAGATCTCAACATATGATTTTTTGTCTTAAGTGGAGAACTTTCATGTTTTTATTTAAAGGAAGCACTTTATAGCTTCTCTTTGGCATATCTGAATTGCCAACATCACTACTGTTGCACTTTGGGGCCATTATTAAATAAAACGAGGGTTACTGTATTTTGCCATGTACAATGCACTCTCGTGTATAATGCACCCTCACATTTTCAACCCAAACTTTCAGGGAAAAAAAATCTTTCATTTTAATTCAAATTTTTATTTGTTTACATTTAGGTACTTGTTTTTTGTATTATAAAGGAATTTTAGCATTTTTTTACATTATGGTACAAGAAATTTTATGTAACAAAGAATTCAAAACACAAGAACAGATATAAGGTACAAGAAATTTTATGTACCGGTAACAAATTTACCATATTTACACGTCATAGAAGGCCAAGAACTCTTCATCATTGCAAATTCGTCATTAAAATCAACAAAACAGATTATCATATTCTAGGGTGTTATTTTGCATATGGATATCATTATTAGTTTCTAGAGTTACACACTTTTAACTCATAAGCATAAATAAAATAATTAAAAACATTTATGTAAATATGGAATTAGTACTACTCATATATAATGCACATCCTTATTTTTCCCTCACAAATTTGTGTAGAAGAGTTCACATTATACATGGCCAAATATGGTACTTGAACACAAGCACTATGATACCCCACCAGTCGATCTGATAACCAAGATGGCTACTAAGTGGCTACCAAGCAGGTAGCATATACAGGGTGGGTATTCTGGACAAAGGGTGATTTATACCCCCGGCTGGACGAAGCAGGGTAGTGTGAGATTTCATCATGCTACTCAGAATGGTATGCAATTTAAAATTTATGAATTATTTCTGGAATTTTCCATTTAATATTTTCAGACTGCAGTTGACTGCGGGTCACTGAAACTATGGGTAACTGAAACTGCAGGTAAGGGGGGACTACTGTATAAGGGGCCATAACCATTGACAAGAAACACACATCTCAATAAAAAAGTGGACAACCCCTTCCTCAAATCAAAATTAATATACATAGAAAACATGTTCAACCTCTTTAAGAATCAAAGGTGATAAAAAAATACAGATTTTTTTTATGGTAATGTTTAAAGATTTTAAAA
Organism: Hipposideros armiger; assembly: GCF_001890085.2. NCBI lineage: Eukaryota > Metazoa > Chordata > Mammalia > Chiroptera > Hipposideridae > Hipposideros > Hipposideros armiger. The sequence continues at coordinate 1,341,378 of NW_017731695.1, forward strand.
AGTGATGTCAGCAGGATTACATGCCATAGACATTTTGATAGAGTTCTTGTGAGGGTAAATTGCTTAAACATTTTTATGGCAAAGCAAATTGGTAGTATATAACAGGACCATAGAAAATATTTTATATCCTTTGCAAATCTTTCCAAAATCAATCCCAAAGATGTTTGACACATGTTATTTATATTAAAAAATGAAACCTCATAAAAACCCACTCTAAATATTTAATAAAAGGGGAGTAGTTAAAAAATGTGGTGCAGCCACAGAATATTTATGAAGAATTTTAATAACAGAGAAAATGCTCAGAAGAGTATTTAGTAATCAGAGCATGGTATAACGCTGTATGGAACATTCAATGTCAACTATGAAAGAATATTTGCATACAATAAAAAATATATAAAATGTTTATGTTTAGACATAAAGAGGAAAATGAAAACCAGCATAATCTCACAATTCTTGGTGCAAATATAAGGCAACACAGTATGATTCTTTGTATTATGTATTTCCAAAATTTCTTCAGTAATCATGTAAGTTTAGAGTATCATTGGGTAAAAGTTATTAAACACACAGACAGTGGTTTTGAGGTCAGCTAGGCCTGGGTTCTGATTGTGATCCTGCTACTTCTTATTGTGGTCTTGACCAAGATCCCCAGGACCTGTGGGTTTCAGTTTTCTCATCTGTGCAGTGGCTATAATAATGCACACAGGGCAGCTAGTAAGATCAAATGAAATACAATATGTAAAGTGCTAACTTAGTCTAGTGCATGACATACAGTAGACTTTTATGAATATTATTTTTCTCATTTTAGAATCACAAACTTTGAGAATTTCAAATTCTCAAATATCTTATCCAACTGTTAAGTTACAGAGGTGGAGCATGTGGTGATGAGAGAGGGTCAGTGGCTTATCTCTGTTGCATAGCTCATAAGCAGCAGTGCATCTGAATTTTGCATTCCTATTCTGTGTTTTTTTCTAAGCCTCCTTGCTTCCCTAAAGAAACAGAGTTCAACCTTGAATTGCTCCTGTTTTTTTGTGTGTTTGGTGGTTCTGATGGTTTTTTTTTAAATGACATTCATCCCTGCAAAGCAGAACAAATTTCCTAGAATAATTGTTGAAGCTGAAGCCAAGTAAATTACTTGCTGAGAGAAGAATTTAAATGATGAATACTGCTTAATATCAGTTGAGATCACTGAGTGCAAGAGAAGTAACAGGCCAAATTAGAAGAGGTTGGGTTATTCTATGTGGGAAGTTAAGTTTTACCTTATAGCAAAGCAAAAAAGCATCAGGAAAGGTCTTAAATTTACCATTAGACAGCCTACTAACTTGCTCCTTTTTCTCCTGTCCAGCTTTCACACTCCAGGCAGAATGAGTTCCATAAAATTAACCTCTGCTTAAAACCTCTCCTGGCCTTTTATTGCTTGTAAGGTAAAGCCTGAACACCCTAGTATAACTGAGCCCTTCATAATCTGTCACCTATTTATCTTTTCTGCTCCAAGCGTTTTCCTGGACTGCAATGCCTCATCCCCTTAATCAGCCTATCTGATAAACTCCTACTCATACTTCATAACCTAGACCAAATGTCCCTACACTGTAAGTTCCTTGACTAGACTGTGAGTCCATGATGTTGGGGACAGGATCTCATTCACCTTTGTACTCTAGAAGTCTGAATATTTCATCTACAAATAACAGGATACCAATACAGTAGCTTAAACTGTGTAGGAATTTATCATCTCACTTAACAAGAAGGTGGCAGATGGTGGTTCCAGGATTGGCCCTGTGGCTTGACCATTTTTTGTCCTCATCTTTTTCATCTTCACACCTCAGAGGGCTAGCCTAATGTTTCCTTTTGTGATTATGTGATAGCTGCAGCAGCTACAACCATCAGGTTGGGTTCTGTTAATAAGGAAAAGATGTATGATGTTCTGCAAATGTGGAAAAGCAGAAGTGGTGAATCAAAGACTTTTATTCTTGAGCTTCTTCTTTTTTATTAATCAGGTATAAATTTCCCAGAAGCTGCCCAGAAGATTCCTCTTATGTCTCATTGGCTAGAAATGGGTCACATGTTTACTCCCAATCACAGGCACAGAGAATGGGGTGGCCATGACTGGTCAGACCAAACTTGACTCATTCCCTTGGTCTAGAGCTGTCTTCTCAGATACCTAAAAATAAAGAGACTTTTTTTAGGAAGGATAATGTGTAATGATGTTAGCTGAGTCACCAACAGCTTTTGTCATAAAACCTGGTATTGCACCTGATTGAATGTTCTCTGTAAAAACCTTCAACCCTTCTGTAAAGTTTTAAAATATTCTGTCCTCTGTGTCTTCACAATCTATTACTGTAACTGTATCATCATATCTGTTTCTGTTTCTATTAAGTTTATGTTGCTGGACCTTAATTGCCCATCTACTTGTCTGTCTCCTACATGGGACTGTGAAATCCTGAGGGCAGGAAACATATTTTATTTAGATTTAGATGTCCAGTACTGCACATACATAAGTTCTCAAGGTTTGGTGATTGGTTTTCTGTACAACTATTACCAAATATATTTTTTTATTTTATTTTTTTGTTGACATTCTGTCTTCATTAAAGCCATATGTGATGTTGCTAGTACTTGAATTTCCATGTGTTTAAATTTCACACATCTTGGGTCACCCTTTGAAATACAGTTCTGGTATCTGTAATGAAGCCTGGAGCCCTGCTTAAAATGACAATAGCTACATAAATAGATTTTGATGGAAAAACTTATTAATGACTTTTTTTTCCTTTGGGAGATAAAAGCCTGTATTTAGGTTATCAAAGACAACATAAATTGAAAATTGAAAAGTTCAAATATTTTGCATGAAAAATGGATTTCATGCAACCCAAACACAAACCAAACAATAAAAGCTAATCCAGCTTTCTTGAAAATGACAGTTTTAGTCAAGCAGATTTATAGAGTGCAATAGGCTTTTGTGGCTCTTTCTCTCCCTTCCTTTACTCCATATCACCCATGTATATTTATGCTGAGAAAATATAACTATCTACAGAGGGAAAAGTGAGGGGCTGTCCATTCTCTAAATGACCATGTCTCAGGACCTATGAAAGGAATTCCATGACATTGTTTGTGCAGTAGGCATATCTGTGCATGTGAGTGAGAGATCATTGTAACTTAATGTGGCATGCGATAATATCTCATATCTTTTTATTCTTCTGGAAAGCTTTTTCTGACCTTCCAGCTGGGTCAGGAAACATTTCTCTCAGTTCCCTGAACACCTTCCTTACTTTATAATTACCTACAATGCTTAGCACAGTGCATGTTGCTAAAAAAAAAAAAAAAGTCAAATAGACAAGATTGTACAGTGGAGATATACTCGTATATGCATTTCTGTATGTATACACTTGTTTATTGAGCAAGCACACACACATATAGATAGAGAGAACTTATGCAAGGCATGTTTCTAAATGCTTTGCACATATTTATTCAGAGCCTTACAATTTACCAAAGCACTTTCAAGCACATTGGCTCATTTGTTCTTCATTTTAGCTTTAGTGAGCAGATGGATAGAAATTATCTCTGTATTACAGCTAGGCAAACCCCCTCAGAGAGGTTCATCCATTTACCCACAATGACACCGTTTGAAAATAGCAGAGTTGGGATTGTAACCTACTTTTCCTGACCCTCAGCCAGTGTTTTGCAAGAGCCCTGGTGCAGCCCTTTAACATTTTGGGATTACCACATTTGTAGTAGATGAAGACTGAAGGGAAGCTTTGGCTATTTTGAGAAGTTGTGTATGGAAATAAAGATGTTTTTCATATATTTAAAACCAATTTTAGTAGTGTCTTAGTTAGCAAATGCTACATTAGTGCTACATAACAAACAACCCCCAAGTTCAGTGTCTGAAACAACACTACAAGTTGGCTAGGAGTTGGCTGATCTAGGCTGGGCTTGGCTGGGCAGCTCAGCATCAAGTAGTGGAGTTGGTGGGGCTTGACCCCTTGAAGTAGCGTGAACTCAGGGTTGTTCCACACGTGTTCATTCTGGGACCTGAACTTCTCCGTGGGAACATGATAGTGGGAGAAGTACAAGAATTCAAGCCCAACTATGCAGACCCAATTCAAGCCTCAGTTAACATCTCATTGGCCAAAACAATTTACATGGCCAAACCCAATTTAAGGATGAAGCACACGCTACTTACCATGAGGTCAGGACAAGTTACTGGCGAAGATCAATTTTGATGGAGTAGGAATTTAAATTTCCACATTGAAAATCAGGGAGAGATTCGGTCTGAATAATTCTGAGCAATAATCTAATTTACAAGGCAATTCCAAGTAGGGTTGCCAAATTTAGCAAATAAAAACACAGGACAGGGCTGGCTGAGTGGCTCATTGGTTAAGAGTTGGCTTGGGAGGGCAAGCCCTGAGCAGTGAAGGCCGCCGGTTCAGATCCCACATGGGCCAGTGACACTGTGCCCTCTACAGCTAACATGGTGAACAACAGCTCGACTTGGAGCTGGGCTGCTGTGAGTCTCCAGCCATGACGTAGGCTGCAGTGGGTCTGCAGTGGGCTGCCATGAGCTACCGTGAGTAGCAGGCAGCCAGCGTTAGCTGCTGTGAGCTTCTGTGAGCGTCCATCCAATGGCCAGAGACCGACTTTCTCAGCCAGGAAAGAGTGCAATGAACACAATACCAACATGGGCCAGTGAAGTGACATCCTCCACAACTAGGCTGAAGAACAAAAAGGACAGCAACTTGTCCGTTCCCCTTCCCCGAGTCCCCAACGCTGTTCTCCTCCCCCAATTCCTCAATAAAATCTTAAAAACAAAAAACACAGGACACCCAATTAAATTTGAGTTTTCAGGTAAACATCAAATATTTTTTAGTATAAGTATACCCCAATTATGGCATGGGCATACTTATACTAAAAATATTTGTTATCTGAGATTCACATTTAACTAGGTGTCCTATATTTTATCTGGAAATTCTAGTTTTAGAAGAATCTGTTGCTTTTCACAAGGTTAGAGTAATTGTAAGAATATATAATTGACCAGATCATACAAAAAGTATGCTCACATTGATTTCTCTTGTAACCACTCTTCTGCCAGGATTGGTCTTACTCCCAGAGAATAGGCATAGACCTCCCTGAAAATATCACTAAACATTTTAAGGCGCAAGATGAATAGAGTCGTCAAGGCCAGTTAGCCACTGGCCCTCTTGTTAAGCTGTCAATGAAGGAAGCATTGGAAAGTGTTGGAGATTTTGTAATTATAAGTGGTATTGGGGAATAAATCTGGGCACCCTGCCCCTGTAATCTCTCCTTGCTGTAGGATTCCAGGCTTGGTAACTATATTTTGAGAGTATTTGTCTTTATTGGGGCTTTTGCCTCCTTCACACTCACTGAGTTGGAAAAATATGGGTGTCCTGAACACCAAATGAAGAATGAGATGCTCACTAACTGACCAGAAAGGCCAAAGCGGATTCGTTTTTATTTGGGGGCCACTGATGTTGAAGTGGTGTGAAATCTTTATTTGGAATGATCCTTTCCCCTCATTCATCTCCCCCTTTCCCTCACCCTCAAATAATTATTTATGGCCCTCATACCACTGCCATGGCTATTACAATGGAAGGACAAAAGATACACCTATGAATTGCTCTAGCTAGCCATTTGAAGGGACTTGTTGGAACATGTTATTTTTGTTCAGGCTTTGATTACTGTGTTGCCTGTAGTTTTTTGAGCTAGTACAAAAGGTCTTAAATTGTGTGTGTATGCATGTTTTTAAAGGTTGAGGAAAGGGGAGTGAAGATAAATAGCTTGTGAGAAGTTTAGGATTCTTTTCCCTAAGCTTTGCTTTTTGTCCAGAAATATTTATATTCAAATGTGAAGCCTGGTTTTTGTAGATGAATGCCAGCCCCATAAACTCGGGATGTTAATTTTCATTTCTGCTGGGATTGGAGATGATTCATGGTTTGCAGGAGTTAGAGACACCAAAGCATTTTCTATTAACACGTGGAGCTGACTGCAGAGGTGAAAGGCAGGTCTCATAGAAAGAAAGATATTCTCTAGGAAAAAAGAAAATGTCATTTTTGTGAGTTTTTTTTTTCTTTCTTTTGTTTGTGAAGATGAGATATTTTTTTCTTGGAAGATTATTCCTATATTGTTGCAAAATGTCACTGCAAAAATCTGTTTGGGAAAATAGTGAATCGTCCTTCTGTTTATTCTTTTTTGCTGTGTTTATGAAAATGTTACCTTAAGCCTGTGATAAAAATTAAGTGAAAATAAGCCATTTCACCTGGTTTTATAAATAACCACATTCTTTATATTCCTCAGTTCCATGAGAATTACAAAGGAAAATTTCCCTTGGCTAGCTGATTGAATAAACACCTATTTCTAGAAGCAGTCAAGAGCAGAATAGGAAGAAAAGTGCCAAAATAAATGGACACTTAAGCCTAATCATTTGTCTGGGCAGCCACTGTGCCCTGGCAGCTGCAAAGCTTCTGGGTCAAGAGGGCAGATTTATTCTTACAGAGGCCCAGATCTTGGCTTTCTTCCTTCTATCCCTTTAGATTGCTAACTCTAATTAGTGTTCAAGGAATCCTGATAATTATTAAGTGGATAATAGTGAAAATGATAAATATGCTGATAAAATAATACTAGTAATTATTGCTATCATTAATCACTATGGGGAAGACACTATGCTAAGTGCTTTTTATATTTTATCCCATCTTTAATCCCCTAAAAATCCTAGTGTGAAGATGATATGATCACATGATTTCATCACAAATGAGGTATATGGAGGTCAGTCACTCACCTATGGTTCCACAGCTATTCTGTAGTAAGCCAAATTTTTAAGCTTTAAATTCTTTCATGGGTTTTGGTATTGGTATAATGTGAGAAACACTCTAAAATCTAATCATATCTCTCCTGTTGAATTATATCTCTGCTTGATGTACCCCTCTTTCTGAGTTATATTGTGAGCCTTGCATTCTGGGCCTAGGCAAGTCATGTGGGATGCCAGGTAGGGAGTTAATGCTAGGAACACTTTCCACAGCCGGATATTGAGAAGAAAGGTGGTCATAAAAATCTAAGAAAAGCAGAGGGGGGAAGAGCATATTATGTCCAAGATAATGTTAACTGTCAAAAGTGTGACAATGTGAGAGGTGGGGACAGAGAGTAGTGGGGAGGTTCAGAGTATCTGCTGAAAACAGCTCCTTCTTCCCTTGTGCGCATCAGGTGTGGTGGGCGCTTGGATCAGCCATGTTTAAAGATCAGATGAAGGTCAGGGTCAACAAACTTTACATTATCCTCATGGATGGCTGCTTTAGATTTCTCCAGTCTCCTTGACTACTACTCCACGTGCATGTGTATGCACCATGCATGGAAGCAAAGGTGGGTGAAAACATTGGAGGCATTTCTAATGGGGATTAGTTACTTTCAAGTCAACAAATAGATTTCTTCTTGGGGGAGTATTAGGTTAAGGTTTTGCATCTCAAGAATAGTTTTGTTAACTTTAAACATGATGGGATAACATTTTTAATGTTACCATGGATTCCTCAGACATGTAGATAGATTTTTTTTTTGATTGGGGAATTGTGGGAGGGGAACAGTGTTGGGGAATTGGGGTGGGGGACCAGCCAAGTTGTTGTTCTTCAATCTTAGTTGTGGATGGAGCCAGTCGCCATCTGGCAGCCCATTGGCAGCTCATGGTCTCTAAGCTCAAGGTGCTGAGTTCAGTCTTAGTTGCAGGCAGGCGTAGCCCACCATCAAACAGGCAGTCTTGTTAGGAGCACATGCTCTCACCAGCTGAGCCATCCTGCCACCTGTTGGCAGCTCAGTGGCAGCTCAGCTCGGGCACAGCATCACTGATCCATGTGGGAATTGAACTGGTAACCCTGTTGCTCAGAGCTTGTGCTCTTAAGCTAACTCTTAACCAACTGACCCACTCGGCCAGCCCTGTTGATAGATTTTGATGATGGCGAAGATGAGGACAGAAAAATAACAAGTCTGTTAACTTTTTGGGTTAGCTCAGTAGAGGTAGGATCCAGGCCTGCATGATACCAGTGGGCACTTAGTTAGCTGGTAGCTAAGTGGGGCTCAAAAGACTAACTTTCCACTTCACAATTTCTCACAGCCCATTTCTGCCAGGAGCAATGCTGACTTCACCTATCAGGCTTATGGGGGGTTGGGGGGAGGTCAGGAAAAGTGTGGAGGAACTTATAGCACCCCCAGTAGAAAGTCATTCCAAACTCCAAAAGGTCGGTAAGGAACAGTATTGGGAGGGCCTGGTAGATTTTCAACTCTTAGATCTCTTGTGTCACTGTGGCATGTCTTCCATGTTTTTGTCATTTATGCATGTTGCAGATGTGCAGAATTGAGAGTTCTATAAGAAGGGTGCTGTGGCTCTGTAGCATAGCTAGACTTGCTTCCTTTTCTATTAGTGCCCAGTTTCCACTGTGCCAACCAGTGGGTGAGAAGGCAGTATTCTATTACTCAGAGGTGTCATGCCTGCTCTCCTCAGGGGCACATGCTTTGAACTGGTGCTGGCAGAGTCTCAGAGATTGGGGCTCGAGGCACTGTGCTACCATCAAGATGTGCCTGATGGGATGGAAGGATTTGGGGAGAAAAATTCCTAGATAGCGAACTAATGGACACAGCCTTTGAGAATTTGAGACATGGCGTTCCTCCCCCCCCCCATGTTATCTTTCTTGGCAGTTAGTACATTGAATAAAAATGCTGTCCAATAGAACTTTCTGCAATGATGGAAATGTTCTATATCTGTGCTATCAAACAATAGAGTAGCCATTAGCCATATGTGGCTGTTGAGTACTTGAGATGTGGTTAGTGTGACTGAGGAATTGAATTTTTAATTCCACTTAATTTTATTTCATGTAAATTTAAATAGTCACATGTGTCTAGTAGCTACCAAATGTTATAAATGTACTGTGGAATAATTTTGTTATGGCTGTGAGATGGCTTGGTAAAAAAGAGAACTCTCACTCTCTCTCTTCCTCCCCCCTCCCTTTCCTCCTCCTCTCCCCATCCCAACATTCAATCTTTCAAGTCTATGCATATCCTTCACTTCATTATCACATCCAGTATCTCATAACACCGTGGGAAGGGTGATGCTCTTATTTTTCACATTTTGTGAAGAGAAAACAGAGTCACAGAGAACTTACGTGTTTTATCTAAAGCTATTCAATAGACAAGCAATGGAACCCCGGCTCGAACCCAGGTCTGTTTCTAAATCTCGACAGCTTTAGGTGGTAATCATAAATCTGTCAAGAAAGACAGCCTCCCAACTCTCTTGTCAGTCTACTGACCTCACAACTAGGACAGCCTTAGGAGGTTCACTTGAAGAGCAGAGCCTGTGACAATGGCTTAGTTTGCATAACTTATTTTGGGAAGTGATCCCAAAGGAACAGAATTGAGGGTCTGGGAATTGAAATAGGAAAAGAGAGAAAGCCAACCCAGGGGTATGTTATTGAGGGTAAGCAGGTGAGGCTCAATCCTGCAGGGACCATCTAAGGAACTGTGTGCAGTGCCCCTTAATATCCAGCAGACACACTGAAGTGGGCTGTATTTGTTACCAGCTCCAGTCTCCATTGCTCCAAAACTCCTGCATAGGGTATTAACTCCTTTTCCCATTGAGTTTGTTCATGGACCTGCACAGCTGAGGGGTGTTCTCTGCTTCCCTTATGGTGGTGCAGAGCAACCCTAGGCAGAAGGTAAGAGGCCCCTGGTATAACTGAGGTGAGGAGCTGTCAGGGATACCTGTGTGCCAGCTAGCTGCTCCAGCAAGACTGGAGATAGAAAGGAGGATGAGATAGAAAGGTGTATGAGACTGGGCATAAAAGATGTTCACAGACCAAGTGGAAAGAACTAAATAGCACAGCAGGGGGAAAGTCAACAATGCGAATTAAGAGAGTCTGAGAAGCACTGAGAATGGATTTTTCTGTAAACATTTAAAACAAATGGGCCTAACCTTTGATGCTGTCAATGAGCTGTAGTCTCCTTGATTGCTAGCACAGTGATATTGCTTTTGTGCATCATGCATGGCGCTGTTTTCATGGAAGGCAGGATTCCTCCGATTGTCCATCTCTTCCCAGTGACTTCTTTATCCCACATAGATGGAGTGAGCTCGGGGAAACCAATAATTCAATGTATTCCAAATTTAAATTGCTCTTATTTCATTCACTCATATATGGGCTTAAAATATAGATATAGAGGTTAAAACCACTGGCTCTGAAACCTAATTGCTGTGTCCAAATCCTTAGTCTACTACATGCTAACTTTGTGGCCTTGGGCAAATTGTTCAACCCCTTTGAGCCTCGGTTTCTTCATCTGGAAATAAGAATTATAGTACTTATATCTTATAGAGTTCTGGTGAAGATGAACTGATTAACTGTTTATGTAAATATATATCTATATCTATATATATGTGCATGTGTGTGTATATACAAATATACACACACACACACATACTTACACACATACATACACACAGGGTTTAGAACACTGCCTGGCAGGTAGAAAGCACAATATGCATGTTAGCTATTGTTCATTCATTATTTGATAAAGAATTATTTAGTGTCCAATACATATAAGACACTGCTCTGCTTGGTCAGTGTGCATGCCTGGGTCTGACGGGATGTCCATTGCTCACTCTCTCTTTTTGAAACTCTTTATACTCTAAATTCTCAGACCACCACCCTCTCCTTATTTCCTTCCATTTTTACTGATTGATGTACTGCAAACAAAGAATCAGTCTTTTATCAGAATAATTAAAAGCCAAACCCACTTCACTACACTGCAATGTTAGTAGAGTCAGTCTACACAGTTCTGCCAGTTCCCTTGGGTATTTTGAATTTATAGGCACCCTTTATCCTGAGTTTAGTTTTGGACTCAGCTGTCTGGAGCAGTGATTCATGTAACTCTAGTATAAGAATCACCTTCAGACAGATCACAGCTGAATTCCTAAGCCCCCAAATCTTCATTCAACCTGACAGTCCCAGATAGCGCCAAGAAAAGGAAGATATTTGCATAGAATAAGTCGCCTCTTAAGACAGGAGCTGATAAACATGATGATGAAAGAAGCAACACCTACAATAAAAAGTGGGGGACAGGGGAGGGGCGGGCAGTAGAAACTACGGGTCAGCCATGTCTCAAAATTATCCCATTTAGATCCAAATCATTCTGGTGGCTTCAAATCTCAAGGTTTCAGCCAGAAGCCAGAGTAAATGCCTGTGGAATTCCCAATTTTTAGATGTGAATGCCTAGAACTAGGCTGCTCTCATAGAGGACTAGGGAGAGAAATTGTTACTAGCATTTGGAAACAGAGTCTGGAAATTCTTAGTGGCTGGATGGATATCAGTGTGTCTCTGAGATGACCCTCTATCCATGCCAGGGAGCAGACTTGCTCTGCTTGAAATAACATAATTATAGCACTTGGTGAAAAGTGGAGGACAACAGAAATGAAGTTCAAGAATTCAAGCACATCAGACAGACAGACAGGCAGAAAAATTTCAATCTAGGCGTCCCGGGGGAAAATGAGGTGATGGGGTCTGAAGCGCGTATGAGCAGATGTGCTAAAAATGGCAGCTGCCTCAAGTAGAATTTTTTATTACAGGGCTAAAAGAGGGATTCAGTGGCACCTTCCCGTAGGTGGATGAGCCGACACGAGTTTCCTTCCGGATTTCTGGGTCACAGGCTCCTGAGAGGCTTAGAAGATGGGAAGGCACAAAATTGGAAAATAAATTCTTGAGGTTTGAGAGGAAGGTGATATGAAAGCAGGAGACAGGCTTGGGTTTGGTCCTATCTCTGCCACTAACCAGGAGCAGTTTCTGCTACTAACTATCAGGGTTAATGAATCTCTTAACCCTTTATGGTCTGTGGAGACCCTTAAGTCTCTCTAATAGAAAAGCCTTATGGCCTGGCATTCTGAGGGTCTTTCCTAGCAGAGCAGCAGATACCCTCCTTGTTGTGTTGTCCTCTGGGACATTGCCTGGGAACTCCTGGTGACAAATGAGAAGAAACAGCCCAAACATTTGTGGTGTGATACACTTATAAAGCTGCTGCTATTGAGAGAGTAAGGGCCGGCCGAGTGGCGCGATGGTTAAGAACTGGCTTGGGACGCCAGAGGGCCCCGGTTCGGATCCCACATATGAGGGCCAGTGACACTG